>NW_024412525.1:4426523-4613042 GCF_014898765.1 Herpailurus yagouaroundi
GTCCTTCATAGGCTAAAAGGGAAGAGAAGACTGGATTCTGGCTGGGTGTTTGGACTCCACGGCAAATTGTTCCTTAAATGAAGTGTAATATGCAAATAACGGTTTTCCCCCTTCTCACTCTTGCTTTGTGTCTGGGGGAATGTCGCTCTTTTTCCCGGCTCCTGTCCCCCTTTCCCAGCACTTTCCACCCCTCTTCCCTGACCCTCCAGGACCCCTACCCCCCGCCTCTTTCTTCACCCCTCTCTGACTTGTGGAGCAAAGCTGTCTCACTCTCTGATTCTTTGCAGATCGACGTAATTAACACATTCCAGACGGGAGCCTCTTTTAAGGGAGTCCTAAAGCGACAGACCATGGGTCAACACCTTGATGTAAAACATGTTCCTAGCTCATCCTATGTAACAGTTGCGCCAGTCAGATCTCCCCCCACCACTTCTGTTCCTGCTGCTGTTCCACCTCCTACTCTGGGCAGTGAGTGACAGTCTATTATGATGCATGATTTGCTAAAATGACCACAAGAGAGCACGTGGCATCCACTTTAACCAACTGTGGCATCCACTTTAACCACCCGTGGTTATCTTTTCCTTTTGGTTTTTCCCTTTGATCTTTGACTTAAGGGAAGAAAAATGGGACAGAAATCCCACTCCCAAACCAGGCTGTGTGCCCTTTTATTTATTTACTTTTTTTTAGTGTTGAAAAACTATTAAACCATAGCCATTTTAAAGGCAATAATCCTATTTTCTGATTGTTCCTCTGCATTGCTCGTTTCTTCCTGGAGTTTTGTGTTGGTTTGTTTTGCTTTACTTTAGTTTTTTGTTTGTTTGTTCTGCTTTGTTTGGATATGTTGTTCCTCTCCTCTCCTCCTGCTCCTTGGAATCTAAACCTTATCTCCTAAGGTTAGATGTGAGCTTAGGCCAATGAAAACCCTGCACTCGCCTCATTTGGGGGCAAGTTTCAGATCTCCTGAAAATGAGTATGAAGAGAGCTACATTCCCATGGGGTTTTCTTACCAGTAGATCTGTCATAATTGAGCCAGTGTTGAAGTCGGTCCCTTAGGCTACCTCTCTGTCGTGAGCTGGTCATACTGGCATAGAGTAGCTGAGTGTGAAGAAAAGAAGGTGTTCAGTTCACATGCACAGGGCTAAGTGTCCCTAAGGTTTCACTTTTCAGGGACTTTAAACCAAACTTTTCAGGGACTTTAAACCAATTGAATTCACATGTGGGCAGGAGAAATGTATAGGCAAAGGTCAACATAACATGTTTTTCTTCCCTCCAACTTTTTTTTTTTTTTTTTTAAGGAATCTCTGAAGAGCAGCTTTTGCTTTGTTTTGTTTTTGTTGGCTTTTCCTTTCCTCTAGTTTGATTGTGTCGGCCGTAGCCAGCCCTCCGCGTTTTATTGTGCATATAAGGTTTTAGGAACCCCTTTCGCAGCCAAACTATCGGTTGGAATGCTGCCAGTGTGTAACCTAAGATCTGGTGTTCCCTTCGGTAGATTACTGGATTCTCGCTAATGCTTTTGCCTTCCTGTTCCTGGTCACTTTACCTTCCCCCAATGGGACACAGAGAGGTGAGAGAAGGCTCTTTGCTGATAGTGCAAGGTACTTGGTGGGGAAGGAGTCTCTGTGTATGAAGTTTATTGTGAGCTTCAGATAGTTGAGTGTTTTATTTATCTCTTTCTCCCCCACTTCCAACCTGGAACAAGGAGGTAAAGAAAGAACAGTTGCATTGTCTGTGGTTCATGTGGTTGTGACCTGTGCAGGTTGACCAGACTTAGATTATTTGTTGTCTTTTCAGCCAACTCTAAGGGTTCTGGGGTGACATATAGGAGGTGGGGTTTTCTACAGATACATATTTCTATAGATACATATTTCCTAGGCCCCAAAGCAGTCAAAGAACAAAATAAGTCCTACCCTTCTCTCTCTGGTCCTTCCATATTCCTCTCTTATTTCCTTTTTTCATCTAGTTTTTCCCTGTCCTTTTAACTAGCATCTGTTCTTTTTTAATTATGCCCTTCTTTTAGGAAGGGTTAGTGGCAGATGTCCCCGTGATGTGAAGGTAGAAAGAGACTAAGCAGAAGACAGAGCCCATTGGGCTCTTAGGGAGTTGCCGGTAGAAGGTGTGGTCCACACCCTCAAAGATAGAAAATCAGTCAAGAGACACAGCCACGCCTGCTCTTTCTCCAGCTGTGCCTTCTTACTTGGCCGTCCTAGAAGAAATAGTCACGCATTTGAAGACCCCCTTCCCCATTCCAGATCTCAAAGTGAATTCAGTTATTTACCTAACTTTCTGTAGCTAAATCTTTAAGATTTCCCTCTATAGGAAAGCCCTACTCCCTTCTCTTCCCCTGGTTTCTGAAAAGGGAACAGAAAACTGTAGAATATAGCTGAAGAAATGGAGTCTTCATCTGCCCCTTCATAGAGCTCCAGAGAGTGGCCCTTAGCCCTTATACCTAATGGAAAGTCCAGCCTGGTTGGGACTCCTAAGACGTGAGAAAGAGTTACCCTTCAATCCGTGACTCCACCCATAGGACAGGGGCCACAGAGGTGTCATTTCCCAGCGGTTTCGAGAGATGAAAACTGGGGAAGGAAGGGCTGATTGGCCGAGGGGAGAGTGTCAATGGCTTTCACAGCACCCTCTTCACCAGCTGTGTCTTGTTCCCCCTACACGGCTCACGCACCAGACATCAAGAAAGGAGGATCCCACCTCTGCTTGGGGTGGATTGGTGATGATGTATCTGTGTGATTGTGTTACATACTCTCTGAGGCTAGTGCTGGAGCCGAGGAGCATTCTGGCACCCTTCTCCCTTCTCTCTGCCGCCAGGCCACTAGATGGTGCCACCTAGCTCCCTGACCCCTCTTCCTTTGAGCTCTTTATGCAGGATGCTGGTTTCCCTTTAGATTCTAGAAGCCCTGCAGTCTAGCCGGATGACTGTTCCTTGCTCCCCCAAAGAAGAAATCATCGCTATTTTTCCATCTACCCATTCCAATTCACTTTTATTTCCCTTACTGTTTACCTGTAACGATGTTATTGATCACCCCAACAGGTGAGAGGAAAAGCCAGAAAACAGGGCTCCAGACCCTGACTCCAACCCCCGTTTTTAAAAATCTGTTTTCTGTATTGGACTTCACACAGAGTTGTTTTCATTAAGTATTCAGTGGCTTAAAAAAAAAAATAGAAGCAGGAAGTTTGAAAATCACTGATATTGAAGAGAAGCAACTGGTGGTATAAAGGTACCAGCAGCACTTGTTAAACACTTTGAAATCTCAAGAGCAGGTGGAAAGCGTGGGCCATGCCATCACTCCTACGGGGGGGGGGTGACATGGCTTTGAACCCACCTCTTGAGCCTCTGTTCCATCCGATCTGACCTAGATCTGGAGCAAAGAGCAACACGACAGGTAAAATTCACCCGTCAGATGGTCACTAAAAGTCCTAGCAGGGTGGAAAAGTAGGTCCTTACTTTCCGTTCAGCGTGGTGAACGTGTGCCCAGGTTCCTTGCTTCTTCTTGGCGGAAGCGTTGAGCTGCTCCGACCCAGTGGCAGAGAGTCCTTTGCCTTCTAAGCTCTGAGCACCCTCAGTCCCGGGTGGGTCCTGCCGTGCTGTTGTGGGGTGGAGGAAAGCCTCGGCTGGCAAAGACACAACGTTAGTGGATCCTCCTGGCGCATTCGTCTTAAAGGTTCTGTACAATGACCGAAAGCACGGCCTGACTCTTTGTGTCTCTGCTGTGTGCACATTCTTGCCTCTTCTCCAGGGACACATTCTCTGCTGCGACAGCAGAGGGGTGGAAGAGGTGCCTTACGCCGACATTCATCATTCCTCGCCCTGCCCCTCCCCCACACAGCAGTTTCTCCCGCATTACCCCCATTTCTTTTCTGATGAAACAATTTTTGGACGAGACTAGAATCAGCCACCTCCCAACAACTAAAACTGCCCTACCACCACCGTCTCTTCCCCCCCAGCCTCTCCCTCCAACCTGTCGGGATCCAACCTCCTGCCCCTACCCCAATTCTACTAACCCAGGTTCTAAACCATACTTGAGAGAGGCCTACGGTTCAGAAAAGCAGGCCGCCAAAAGAGCTAGTGCCTGTGGACAAGGCGCAAGGTGGCCCTGGGAATCAGTTGTTGATTTTTCTCTCTTCTCTAAGTTGACTGAATCCCTTCCCTTTTTGTGCGGTAGAAAAAAAAGACCTTGACACTTCTAGGACAGTGCGGTTCCCTCTGCCCGTTAAAACTACAAATTGTCTGTAGCACGGCCTCCCGGGTTGGGTGCCTTCTCTCCTGGTCCCATCCTCTCCCTTCTCCGCCTAAGATCGTGCTCCTCTTCCAACTTACAAACAGCTGGACAGAGCCACAAGGCCCGGCACAGGTGCTGTGCATCAGAGACACGACACGCATTTGAATCATGCAGGCCACCTCTTCTGTCAGTAGTCAGAAGGAAGGCATCTTCTGATACCTGTATTTCCTCCCCATCTGCCAGGGGAGGGCCTGGGCGGTGGAGTTCTGCTTTCTTTGGGGGACGGGGGACATGGTTGAGGTGGCAGGATATAAGCGTATGCATGTTCCCTGACAGAGCAACTATTAAGCTGGAGAGTCTCGATTTCTTGCATGCTGCCAACACAAACGAAGATTGTTTTGTCTGCCTTGCTGCACGGTATCCATGGTCACTTATCACCCAAAGTATATCCTGTATGTGTTTGGCTCTTTAAGGGGTTTAAGCAGATAACTAAACGTCGGTGTGTGATTTTTCCGTTCCACATTCGCAAAATGTTTGGCCTCAACACAGAAAGCCACGTGTCTGAATCATCTTTTAAGTTTGGCTATTAATTTGCACCTAGTTCCAATGCCCTTGCCTTCCATCCAGAAGAACTAATGAATCTTTGTTTTCTGTTTCGTTTGAAGAATGGATTGTTTGGGAACGCTAACTTTGCTTTGGGTTCTCTACCTTTTTTTTTCTTTCTTTCTTTCTTTCTTTCTTCCTTTCTTTCTTTCTTTCTTTCTTTTTTTTTAATGCAGCTTTTGAAATATTCAGTTGTTTGCCATTACTCACCCCACCCAACCCCGTGCTTGGAAGTTGATGTTCCTGGTGTTCCGTGATTTCTTATGTGTTTGATTTTGATTGTTGAGCAGTAGTGTCTTGTAGTTTGGGTTTTGTTTCTCTCCTCCAACCACCAGTTCTTTGTTCTACTGGCCAATTCTCACCTTCGTGTTTTCTCGTCCTCCTTTTCCTTCCCCTGGTATAGATCAAAGTGGTCAAAGCGTTCCATAGTTCCCTCCACGAAAGCATTCAGAAACCCAAGAACCAAAACTCCATCCACAACTTCATGACCCACCCTGAATTCGCCATAGATGAGGAGGTGCCACGAACACCACTCCTGGATGAGCATGAGGAGGAAGATCTCGAACAGGCTCCTAAGGCTGGGACTAGGGTGCTCCTGTTGGATGGTGAGGTCACCCCATATGCCAACAAGAACAACAATGCGGTGGACTGCAGCCAAGTGCACATCATTGCCTCCCATGCGGACAGCCCTCTACACAGCCTGGAGACATCAGTTTGAACTTCATTCTCTGGCTCCCGTCCCCGCTTTTCCCATTTCCTTTCTCATCTGTCCCATCTCTAAGGTGACGATGGGACTTTTCACTGTCATGTCAGCTGCTCCCAAGTATGTGTGAACCCCCACCTGACCATGAAGAGGCAAGAGTACAGACCAACAAGGATTTCAACTTAAACTTGAGTTGGGGTTTGTAGCAGGACCCAGTCAAACCCCAGGCAGGTAATGAATGGTAGAATCTACCCCTTGGGTGTATCAGTTGTCATGTGTAAAGAAATGATGACAATCCTCTTGGCATCTACCCCAACCCAGACTCTTCCCGGTATGTATCCATATGTCATCAACTCCTGACTTCTGGATTTTACCCTATGAGTCTGTGCCATTTATACGCGAGGTTGAGGGTTCAGAGAGATAAAATATCCCCAAACGAAATGTGTTGAGATAGGAATGGAATGTATAGAATCATCTTATAGAGTGGTTGTTTTTAAAATGACTTTCCCATTTTCAAACCTTACACCTAAAGCCCTCTAGCTCTTTCTGCCCTTCTAGTCAAACCTCCCCAAGGTTCTTTTGGTCTTTTGTGACCATTGTCTTCCTTACTTTCACTCTTTCTTTTTTTTCCCCCTTTTTTTCTTTTTCTTTTTCTTTTTCTTTTTCTTTTCTCTTTTCTTTTTTCTTTTTCTTTTTTCTTTCTTTTTTCTTTCTTTTTTTTTTGTCATGATGATTGAGAAATTGGAAAGGACATGGCTGAGTTGAGTCAACTTTGGCCATTCTCCCTTCTGGCCCCAGTGGAACCCTTGGCTTAGTCTCAGAGGAGGAAAGGTTTCTCTGCTAATAAGATCCTTTTGAAGCAATTGAGAGCTGGTAAGAATGTGTTTCTGTTGTTGTCAGGTTACCTTCCACTTCTAAACTGCCATCTTGTCAGGTGTGTATCATTTCTAAGTGCCAGGGAGCTCAGCCTTGACCATGAAGCTTTCATATGTTTGGTATGCAATTTTTACCATAAGCCTGATTGTTCTCCTATTCCCAAAGTGGTAGCAGAGGAATTAATTGAGACCGGCCCTGCCTCCTAAGTGGACTTGGATATTGAGGACCAACAGCTGGCAGTTCTAGGACAAGACAGACCATCAAAGCCAACTCTTGTGCAATCCTCCTTGGGTTGACCACTACCGCTTTCAAGGCCTTCTGCCAAGGCTCTTCTAGGACAGGACCTGATTGTTGGGGAAGTGAGTACTGAGAAGCCTTGGGAGAGGCCAAAGGGCCATCCTAACAGGATCAGAGAAACCCTTCGTCCGAGAAAACCAGACACTCTGAGGTTAGGTGCCCAAGTACCAGCTTTGACATACCCTTTATCTTTCTTGTTCTGCTCTTTCGTGGCCCCTAACTCGTCTGGTCTCTGAACAGGTCCCAACCTTTCTCAAATATTCTGCTTTTGAAAATACACATCCCAAGTGGGCTCCAGTGACATTTTGCTGACTTGAAGGAGCAAAAGACCCACGCTGAAATTCTCTCCTCCCTCTCTCCCTTTCTCCCACATGACCCACTCAAGGCCCTCCCCAGAATGTGCTCGACTGTAAAGCCCTGTGCCTTCTCTCCCTGAACACTGCCCAAAGCATCCCCTTCCTCCCTGCCTCTCAGGAGTTGGGGACTTTGCCAGGAGATTTTTTTTTTTTTAAGTGTTCCTTAATGGGACAAGGTGGAGCCACGTTTGCAGGAGCTTCATTTTTATCCCTGCTGATGTGGACATCAGCTCTTCTGTGCAGGGATTATTAGCTCATGTCTACCGGTTCCCATTAAATAAATGAGGCCTGTCCCCCTCTTTCAAGAGTGATGGGAGTAGGGAGTAGGTCTCGAGGCTCTTATGAACTGCCAAATGTCCACTTGTGACGGTAAGGTGGCCTGAACCTATGCTCTCTGGCCTTCTCTTCTAGATCCCCCATCCCTTACCCCTTCCATCTGAGCTGTCCGAGGTAGAAAGAGCAAGGAAACAATACCCCCTACCCATCCCCATTCCTACGCAACCCACCAAATTTGATTTGGGTTTTATAAGGGTCACGTGCTTCAGCAATCTTTTCTCTGTCTTAAATACTCCTGTGGGGACAAAACAGCTCACCCAAGGTGTTAGGTGTGCACATACATATTTATTAAGTACGTTGGAAGATTTCGTTCTGTCAAGTCTTTTATTACCTCAGATCAGTTTGCAAAACAAGCCAATAACAAACTTTGGAGGCTATTTTACCATTCCTGCTCCCAAAAGACTCTCATGGTGCCTGACAGGTTACTCTTGAGAGCTTGTGTCTACTTGTTTAAGCTCAATGGTTTTTGTGTGTATTCTAGTTTCCGTGGTAGGAGAGAAAAAAATAGAGAAATATTATGCAAAAAATATAGTTTTCTTTAGATCAGAAACTGATATTTTTGAGTCAGCCATATGTATTTTGTTTAAAGGATTCGAAATTAAGTGCTGTCATGTTACCCTGTGGAAGGAGCATATAACCAGCTGTTTGACATGACAGGTGACTTAGTATATTTGTAATTGGTTTGAAAACCAATGCACCATACTTCCTTTCTCCGAACAGCCATCTTTATACTTAGGGGGAAAAAAATTTGTTGGGTTCTAGACTTTTTTAATATAAATTTTGTTGATATGGAATTGAGTAAGTTTAAGTGTTTATGTGCATATGTTTTTTATATAAGTTTTTTTTCTATTCCGTTTTAGTGATCCAACTGGCAGTGAGTCAATATGGCACAAGTTACTAAAGCTTTCCCCCAATATGGTGCTTTAGATCTGAAAAGGGTCTGATGGGGAGAAGGGGAAATTACTATCCTAGATGAACCTAGAAAAATGGGCAGTAGACTGTGAATGGGAAGGAAAGCATCCAGCAAGAAGGGATAACCAGCAGAAAATGAGGGTATGTCCCCCATGGAGATGGGTGCCAGGCTTTTCAGCGACTGGTGAATTAAGATCAGGGGCCTTGGTTGGATTTTGTTTCTTGATGGGTAGCTGGCAGAGTGGTACCCACAACACGAATATCTCTCAGGCTGCAAGGATGCTCTGATTTGGGGGTTGCATTTTTTATGGTTCTTTCACCTCCTGTTGTCCCAGGAGTTTTCCCTTAATGAGTCTTTGTGCAAGGATCTGATTTGGGACTTCCCCTCCCCTAGAAATGTTGTGTGCAATATATTAGACGGGGGATAGATTTCTAAGTGGAAAAATCAAAGGCTGGTTCTAACCCCGGGTGGTAATCTTGGGGCTAGGTCCTTCCCATAGGTGCCCTCTGAAGTGACTCCCCCATCCCTAAAGGTGTTAGACCACCGAGCAATCCTTCTGACACTTGTGGGTTCTTTAGGGTCTAGGTTTCTTCTTCCACTTGAGCGTCAGAGGGGAGAGTTTGCACCGTTATATCTGAGCGTTGACCTCACTGCCGAAAACCCGGGGTGGGGGGGGGGGTGGCAAGCTCGCATGTGTCCTGCAACCTCTAAATGCCTCACCTCCTTTCTTTCCTGCTTTCTTTTGCCTAACGATCGAAGCAGCCTGGGACACCATCACAAAGTGCACGCTTCCTCACTTTCCGTATCTAGGGACCACCCGCTGCAGCGGTGGGGATGAGGCACTTGTAAATGCCTGCTATTCTGAAGCCATTCCAGCCTTTTCCTCAGAATAGACCAGACGCCCTTCCATTTAGCTCAGTGCCAGTGCTCTGCCTTCCCAGCCCTGCTGTTAGGCCTGCTGTCCCCTTTCCTCTTGACGAGGAGAGACGGAGGGAAGTGAGCTCCCCGTGACCGAACTGGCCTTTGGTTCAGATTTGCTCCCCATATGTATATATGCCATATGTGAATATGCCATATATATGTGCCAACAAATCTATCTACGTCGTTCTTTGCCGATCAGCACGCAGATAGGAACTTTGAGTTTCTTCGTCTCTTTTTTTCTGTTCTTCTTTTTTTCAGTAATTAGTATAACAAGCACTGGTATTTTTGTATAAAAAAGAAAACCAAACAAAACAAAAGATTGACTAGTGTGGTCTGCATGCCATCAACAAACATGGCGACAGCCAAGCAGCAGTGTGCGCCCCAGTGTGTGTTACCATAATTCGCAGTTCAGCCGAACAGTGCACCCGATCTGTATTTGCGTTCCGATATTATTGAAGCTCTCTGTACAACGTTTTGCATGTATTTATATGGTTCTTAAAGGAAAAAAAAAAAAAATGCCGTAAACCGGCAAATCTGAAACTCAAATATGCTGTCCACTGAGACGGGAAGAAGAGGAGTTTTAAAAGACGGGGGAGAAAAAGGGGTATATATATATTTTTTGGAACCAATAAAGCTTGTTGCTGATGAGAATCAGTACTGCCGTGCACTGAAAATAAAAACCCATGCCCACCTGTAACTGCGCTGTCCTCAATGTGTCTCCGCTGGGGGGGTCGTGTCACCGGGGGTCCGTGGGAAGGGGAACCTGCCACCGTCACATGAGGAACCCCATCCGTGCAAGCCCGGAGCTCAGCTTGTCACTGGACCCTGACATGCTTCTCTGCCAGCACGTCCCTCTGGTGACTCGTGGCCCCGCTTGCCAGGCCCCTGCGCCGAAGGTACGAGCTTTGCTCCCCTTGCTTCAGGCAGAGTCCACGGTTGGTGGCGCTGCAAAGCTAGAGCTTTTGAGAAAGGAGATTTGGAAGGATTAAGAGTCCGATGTGGCAGTCCTTTCTTTTTTTCTTTGCCTTTATCCTTTTTTTTTTTTTTTTTTTTTTAATTAAATGCCCTTTGGTAAAATTCATTCCCCTGATATTAGCACTTTTTTACCTACCTTGCCTCTGGGGTTCTCCAGTCCCTCCCTTCCCAAGGTTTCTGTTCTGTTCTGCTAATTGTCCCGTTCCGTTCGGTGAGTCTCTAGCATGACTGATTAGGCCCCACGTTTGGGCCAAAACAGCTCCCTGGCAGCTCACTTGGGCTCTGAGCTTCAGTACTTCAGAACTCCTAACTCCCTGTGCCTTTCATCCAGGCGCCCAATCAAGTTCCACAGCTCTCTCTGGAAACATCAAAGAGAGGACAGGACTTTGTCGGCTCCCCAGGGTCCTTTAGGGAAAGTATGATAGGGAAGGACAGCCCAAACTCTCCTGGCTGTTTGAACAGGCTGCTTCTGAAAGGAGGAGCCAGCCCTGAATGAAGCCGGCTTCTGTAATGAGAAGTCTTGTCCCTACTTCTCTGCCTGTCCCCGGTTGCCTTCCATAGGCACAGGCGCCCTGCCTGTTTCGGGTCTTTAAAACGGGCTAGGGGAGAAAAAAAAAAAAACGAGTAATAACTAACAGGGGGCTAGGCCTTGTCTGATAACAGAAATTATTCGCGAAACAACCCAGTTTCTTTTTTTCCCATTACAGATTCCCTCCCCATTCATTACCTTTGCTAGAAAGGGATGCAAAACACACAGACATGTACACACACACCTTGAGTCCTTTCTAAGGCTCGGCCCTGTGTCTCCCCTCACTCTCACCTTGTCTCGGCTGGACCTGAGATCTGTGCCTCTGCTGTGCCAAACTGGGTCTTTCTCATTTTCACCTGCTAACCCCAGCGTGTGGTAAGTAAGGCCTGGAGAGGCATGAGCTTCAAAGCAGCTCTCTGGCAGAGACGAACAACCCTGAAGTATTGTTTTAATAGAGAATAAAACCAGCTCAGCTCCTTGGGCCTGAGTTACTATACAAAAGAAAGAGTATGCTCTTTTCTTCCATTTTTTCCCCCGCCCCCAGTTCTAGAAAAGCACAATTTCTCTGCCTTTATATATGGTTTACGGCCTTGTATGTGGTATATGGTCTTTAATAATGGTTTGCGAGCCTTTCTCAGCCACCATATGCTCTCCCTGTGGTCACTGGCTTTGTTGGAAGCTCTCCACCAAGACTCACTGGTCCCCTCCCAGGTACACACACACACAGCTGGGCAACCCCCTGACTTGATCTGTGGCAAATCCAAAGATCAGTCATTGGGGACCAGCGAACTCGTTACCAGCCCCTGACCTGGCTCCATTAGGGCATGGCCTTCATGTTACTGCAAGCATGAAGGAAGCTGGAAATGGCACGTCCTTTACCGGCAGATGAATCTGGAAACCCGGATGTAAACAAAACACGTCAACATGTTCCTAAGTTTGCGGTGCCATTTCTGTTCATTTGTCGCCAACATGAACCTAAGCCATGAGCGATAACAACCTGCTAGACCCTTGGACTGTAATACTTTTAGCCGTGAAAGGGAGTGGCTTCTGCGTCCTGGGCCTGCCCGTATGCTGACGTGGGATTAATCCTTGTCCTCAGAAGACACACACATAGAAGGGAGTGGCCTCTTCGGAATGGCCTGCCTCTGCCATCTCCTCAGAGGCTGGTGTCAAAACCAGAAGGCCACTGGACGCCTCCAGTGAGAATTTAAGTGGTCCGCATATTAGAAAAGCCAAATTGCCATCAGAAGCTTGGCTTCTGCTCACACAGTCTGAACAAGGGGAGCCCCTTGAACCGTCCGAGTAGTCGGAGCCTTCATACTCAGACCCAGGTGTATCCACCTCTGCTCTTGGACAGACCTGGTCCCTGAGTTCAGGGTCAGCCAACATTTGGTTTCTCTGATGTCCCCTGTAATAGAGGCCGTCCTCCGTTACATGGACCATCCTCCAGACACGGCACATTCGTTGGGTGATAGTTTTTTTTGCGTGCTGGACCCAGGAACACTACCGCGAACGACTGATCTGTGTCTTAGAACTCGAGATCCTCATGGCTGGGCCTGATTGAAAGCAAATACACACGGAAACTGACTTGAAAGAGGAAGTGAGGCCGAGGAAGGCAGGGCTGGGGACCCACAGTGGCCTTCAGCACCTGTGACAGGGAGAACAAATACACCTGTGGTCATCCAAAGCCCTTCGTCTGCGTCAAGAATCCCCACGTCTTCCTGCCGAACCTTTGAACTGAAACTGCTGCTCTTCAGGTAGGAGAGAGAAGGGGTTTGAATCTTGTCTGCTCACCCTCTGGTGGAGAATCTGAAACAGAGAAATTCGAGAGGTGGAGTCGGATCCTGACGTGTGGGCGGCCCAGAAGGCAAGAGACTGGCGCCCCACACTCTGCTGCTTGAGGGGCTTGATTCTCCATCTCAACAAGGGGACAGTTGAGCTACATCAATGATTTTCAGGTTACCCTTTGAAGATCCGAAAGGGATTCCTCAGAGATAATTCAGAGCCCACAGGTGTTCAACACAAGTAGCCTTTTTTTTTTTTTTTTTTTTTTTTTTAAGGTATTTGGCTTCTAGGTCAGTGGTAGCTTTAAAAAATTGCCCTAAGGGGCGCCTGGGTGGCGCAGTCGGTTAGGCGTCCGACTTCAGCCAGGTCACGATCTCGCGGTCCGGGAGTTCGAGCCCCGCGTCAGGCTCTGGGCTGATGGCTCAGAGCCTGGAGCCTGTTTCTGATTCTGTGTCTCCCTCTCTCTCTGCCCCTCCCCCGTTCATGCTCTGTCTCTCTCTGTCCCAAAAATAAATAAAACGTTGAAAAAAAAAATTTTAAATTGCCCTAAGGGGGGAGGGCACCTGGGTGGCTCAGTCAGTCAAGCGCCTGACTCCAGCTCAGGTCATGGTCTCGCGGTCCATGAGCTCAAGCCCCGCGTCAGGCTCTGTGCTGACAGCTCGGAGCCTGGAGCCTGCTTCAGATTCTGTGTCTCCCTCTCTCTCTCTGCACCCCCCCCCCCACCACCCATGGTCTGTCTCACTCTGTCTCTCACAAATAAATAAGTGTTAAAAAAATATTGTTAAAAAAAAATTGCCCCAAGGGTACTGTGGACCAGTCCTCTCTGAGGCCCCCCACTAGCACACTGAAACGATCCAAACACGGGGGACACAAGTTTTGTGTGATTAAATACACCAGCAAGCCTAATTTGCATCCTGTCTTGATTGGCTCCCATTAGCAACATCAACACACATGCATGAGAGTAAAACTTACTGATTGTGGTCCATCCTGCTGAGATTGTGACCTCGCTGATTCACCCTTGGAATTTGTTGTGGAAAGAGCAGTAGTCTGGGGATGCAGAGATCTAACCCAGCGGAATGGCATAAAGTTACAAGCTGTCTCTTTGAAGCCACGGTGGCGAGGGCCGGCCGGGGAATGGGAAGGCCTAGGATATAACCCTGACTCTGCTACTAATGTGTTGCGTGACCTGAGGGTCTCCTCAACTCCGACACTCTTTCCATGTTCAGTCCAGTGTCAAAAATGGCTATTAATAGCCATTAGAGAAGACCTAAGAGGCATTTCTCTTTCATTGCTTGATCTCCCCTGGAATGTAGCATTATCGTGCGTGCATTGGACGTTGGAGCATACCGGGACGTGCACGGGCAGGCTCCACCCGGGGCTCAGCCACTTATACCGACAACAAAGACAAATTGCTCCGCAGCCCTTAAAGTACAGGAAATCTGTTTCTTTTCTTAATTAAATAAAGCCTAGCACCAAACTAGCTAAGATCGGCAAGAGGCCTGTCATTTTTTTAATGGTCTCGTCTCCTCCCCAGCCTTGGACGCTGGTCCGCTCATCCATTCAACAAGCACACACTGTGCCAGGCACCGTTGCTGAGGGGAGACTTGGGGTGGTCAGCAGACATTTGCTCATCAGAGATAACACCTCACAGTTATCTCTGCTTCGTGGCTCTCCAGCCGCTAGGGCTCCAGGGGAGGCTACCAAACACGGAACTCCAGAGGGACCAAGAAGGCAGACGTCTGCCCGCCAGACTTAAGGAGGGTGCTCTCTTGCCCATCACCAAGCCACCTCTTCCAGGAAGGCCTAGCCTCACTGGGGGACAACCCTCTTGCTTCCAAATTCTCCTCTCTCTCCCCAAGGGCCTTGGGCAGAGCCGGGGGCGGGGGAGCAGAGAACTATTTCCATACTTTCAAAATCTATTTATCCTAACCCTGCTCTCTCTCAAGTTTAACTTAAAAGGAAAGTATTTGCTGCCTTTGTTCTGGGTTTCAGACTTGCCTGGACTAGAGAAGGCCTCCAGCGCAGAAACAAGCCAACAGGAGAGTTGGGGGGGGGGGGGGGGTTTAAGGCTCCAGCGGCACCCTGCTGTGGTGTGGTTGCTGCAGCCCCCAAACCTTCCCAAACAAAGCCTGGCTGGAGTTGTCTTTCACACAGGGCAACGTGGGCTTGTGTGTGTTTGTTCGTGTGTTTGTTTGGTTTTGGTTTTGGCCCAGGAATACAAAAGCTACTGTGGGGCGCCTGGGTGGCTCAGTTGGTCGAGCGCCCCACTTTGGCTCAGGTCATGATCTCACAGTTCGCGAGTTCAAGCCCTGCCTGGGGCTCTCTGCAGCCAGCATGGGGCCAGCTTCAAGTCCTGTCTCTGGCTCTCTGCCCCTCCCCCCACCCCGGCTCAAAAAATCAACCTTAGAAAAAGAAGAAGAGGAAAAAGAAATACAAACGCCACTGTTAACCCCTCCCTAGGGCAAAGGAGACCCAACACGGGAGCTGGGTCCCCCTTCCTACAAGGGGCAGCGAGGACAGTGAAGGGCTTGCCTCTTTCTTTTGGCTGGATGAGCACACGGCGGGAGAAAATGCTGGACACCGATTTCTTTCCCAATATCTCACCCCGTTACACACTTAGGTCATAAACTCACGGCAACAATAAGCACCTGAGAGAACTTCTCAGAGGACTCCCCTCATTCTGATGATGGTCAGGCACCGTGCCAAATGCCAGAGATGCAATAAATAAAACAAAGTCCCTGCCCTGAAGGGGTTCAAAGGCTACTCGAGGAGACAGACATTTGACCAACTAATCCCAACAATCGAGGGCCGGTGCCATGGGAACGCAGAAGAGCAAACCCAGGTCCAGAAAGGGAAGTCTTCACCGAGGTGGTGACAAGACATATTGTTTTAAAAAATAACTCTATTTCTTTATAAAAATGACACTTGCTTTATATAATAAGGCAAGCGATAAAATCCCGAGAAGGAAGTAACAAAACGCCTCAAGGCCCACAACCCAGAAATAACCAGTATAAAACTCTTCAAATGGATTTTATTGGAATTTTACGAGACAGAGAGGAGTCTGTCCGTCACAGTGGAGGAACCAGCGCAAGGGCCAAGGACGTGGAAGTGACCAGAGCCAGGGCTGCGTGGAGTGCAGAGAGCCCGCACAGGGGTGCCCGCTGAGGCTAAGTGCCGTGTGCTAAGCATCTAGAGCTACGTGGCGGGAGACTTCCCATAAATATGCATGGCACCCGGGGGGCTCAGTCAGCTGAGCACCTGACTCTTGGCTTCAGCTCAGGTCATGATCGCGTGGTTTCGTGGGTTTGAGCCCCACGTTGGGCTCTGTGCCGGCAGCATGAAGCCTGCTTGGGATTCTCTCTCTCCGGTGCTCGCTGCTCCTCTCCCACACGTGCTGTCTCTCTCTCTCTCTCAAAATAAATAAATAAAATTTTAAAAATATTAAAAAGAAAAAAAAAAGGAAAGTGACACACGGCAGGCAGGCAGGCTAAACATCAAGAGAGGGAGAGAGAAAGACCAAAGGGGGCAGTCCACCGAAGTATAAAGAAATGAGTCGAATGCATAATGAGATAAGCATACAATAGTGGCCCCCGTTTAATGAGCTCCTACATATGCCAAGTCCTAAGCTAAGCATGGTTCATGGTTAGCCCGATTCATTTTCACAACAGCATTACCTAAGTAGTATTACACTGTCAATTTACACCCAAGGAAACACCCAGAAAGATTAGAGGACCTGCCCAAGATCACCCAAGTAGGTCATTTAGGATCTGAACTTGAACTGATACTCTTAACGCAGTGCTTCTGTCTTGCCTGAGGACTCTGAAAGGTTTCGGGTATTAGCAAGATCCGCTGAGTTAGCACAGAGCCTCTCCCCATCAACGGGTTTTGCTCACTTGGATGCGTAAGTTCTGTCTGTTTAAAACCAATCTCAATACTTTAGAATCCTGTGTCACGTTCAACCCCGAACGAAATCTTGGAAAGCCGTTAGAGGGAAACACCAGGCCAATCAGATGTAAAACATATACCCTATTTCCCAGGAGTGAGTCGTTTTCTTCCATTATTGTGATGAATAATTTCACACACCTATTTTGTGTTCTCATCTGTTGGTTTGATTGGTTGTTGCACAACGGGGAGGCAAAGGAGAACAGGGTGACAGGGCACAGCTGGGTCTGAAAACCTGGAGCTTGTCTGCAAAGCCTCCTTTCAGAAGGCTGTTTCCCTCAAGCTGGGGGGGGGGGGGGGGGGGAGGAGAGAGTCAGGAGAGTCAGGAGACCCGGAGGGAAGATCAGTCTGACTCAAGCATTCTGGGTAGATAAGAGAACCAAGGTCTTAAGATGATCGCGCAAGAGAATTTCTTTAAAAAAAAAAAAAAAAAAAATTTTTTTTTTTTTAAAGTAGCTGTTCTGAGGTTTGGTTCCATTGGCCCTTCTCTTGGACCGCCTTCCAAGTTCCCAGTTTGCACACAGCCTTCTGGTACCAGAGGCTCAGGACAGGCCTGGGGAGCCTAGCTTCTCTCTTCCACCAGTCCCGGCCACCAGGGCCATGGAGCAATGGATCTTCTCCTGAGGAGTCGTAGCTCTACGCAGACCCCATCTGAAGGACAAGCAGACAGACATCCAGCTTCCGGTTCTCGAACTAGCGGCCTCTGAACCACCTCTGCTTCCTACCGGGTAAGGCTGCGTGGAGGGAGGGCAGCGGGCACCTGGAAAGGCAGAGCTCTGGGGACAGCCGGCCAGGACCCACCAGCGGCCCCCCTGCCCTGAGGGCCTTGTGAGAGCCTGGACGCACAAAGCCGGGGAGAGCAGCCCCGGGAGGCCATGGGCCTCAGGGTCCACTGGGAAGAGGCAGAAGAGACATGGTGCTGAGGCACTGTCTGTATTCCGTGCTATCCCTCTGGGAGTCCATTGCCTTGTGGAAAGCCAAGTCAGAGGCCCTTCTTTCTTTGTTTTTGTTTTTTTTTTAACGTTAAATTATTTTTGAGAGACAGAACGTGAGTGGGGCAGGGGGAGGGCAGAGAGAGAGGGAGACACAGAATCTGAAGCAGGCTCCGGGCTCTGAGCTGTCGGCACAGAGCCTGACGTGGGGCTCGAACTCACAGACTACTCCCGGAGCATGACCTGAGCTGAAGTCGCATGCTTAACGGACTGAGCCACCCAGGCGCCCCTCAGAAGCCCTTCTTCACATCCTCATAAGAGTCTTAGTGGCCCCTTCTTCTTTGGACTCTCCCGAGATGCAAAGAGAGTTTTAGGAGATGGAAAAAGGAAAAAGGAGAAGGGAGCTAGAAACACATATTGAACAGTTGTGTAAGTTTGGGACACTTTGGGTAGACACGGGGTATGGGGTCTCTGGCCTCTGAGATAGCCACACAACAAGCAGGACTGTGACAGATCTCCAGAAGAGTCCTGTGAGGGAGACAGCCAGCCGACAGGGGCCACGGAGGGCAGGGCTTCAGGAGGGAATGGCCTCCAGGGGCCCTGCTGACCCAGCATTGGCTTCATCCTTAGGGTAATACCCAGAGAGTCTCAGAACGTGAAACACAGACCAGCTTTGTCAAAATCACTCAGGGAAGTGTCTATGAAAATAGCCTGCCTCCCTGCCTCAGAACCCAAAGGAACAGTCATGAATCTCCCTCCACCTTGTCCCATCTTTAGCCACACTCCCCACAGACCACAGCGCACCCGGCCAACCCAAGGAACAGGGGGTGAAGACATGGTTTCTGCTATCTTATTGTAACTGAGCAGCGTTTCCTGTGCCCCAAGCTTCATTAGCACATTGGTGGTGTCATTTCCTGTGACGACTCTCTGTTTCCATTCTGGCAAAATGTTTGCTCTTTTCTGTCTGCTTTGAGGGTTGGGGGAGGATGGGCTTCTCACAGAGCCTCTCTCTCGGGCCTCTTGGCAGTTCCCCCCTCCTCGCCCCTCATACTTCCACCAGAAGGCAGAGAGCGTAGCGTCTCCCTGAGCCACGTCGCTTGGGAGACACCATACCCGGCTGAGCTCTCGCCTCCGGCACTGTAACCACATCCAGGTAGAAGCGAACCTGTTGTTTTTGTATTTGGGGTCAATGCAGCCTGACAGTTGCAAGGTAGATACAAGGTAGAAAGTTGGCGGGGGGAAAGAAAGCTCTAGAAAGATTGGAAAACATGGGGATGGGGAGGGTGTCCATCGTTCTTATCTACTTAAAAAAGTGGTCATGATGATATGTAAAACACAAACCAATTTTGCCTTTTCTCCTGGGGGTCGACAACTTGGGAAGATCCAAGAGAAGTGGCAACATGCACTAGCTGATGAGAATTAAGAGAAGGCTTAGAAGGAGAAGCTGAAGCCAGAGAGGTTCCCATGGAAATGGATATGATCACCCCAACCCTTTCAGAAATCAGAGGGGGGACCTCGGAGGCCAGGACTCTGCAGGAAACTGGTGGCAGCCTGGACAGGTGAGTGACTCCGCCCTCCCCAGATTTAGACAGACATCCCTGGTGGACCCTGGGGGGGGGGGGGGGGGCCTCTACCCCAGCAGTGCTCCTAGCCCTCACAGCCAGGCTCAGGTCCACTGAGACCACCAAACTCCAGGCTTAGAGAAGTTTTCTCAGGGCTGCTGGGAGGAAAGGAGTTGGTGTTGACGAGAAAAAAGGAGTCGCAGGGGGTAGCTGTGATAACACAGGATTTCCCTAGAGCTCGCTGCCTGGCCTGGTAGGATTTCTGACCTCCCAGAGACCCGGTCCATCACTGTCCCCAATCTTTCCTGTCTCAGGTCCCAACCACCAGTCCCCCCACCACAAAAAACACACAAAAAACTAGGCCCTCCCATAATGGAAACAAAAGGCCTACTTTTTTCAATGATGTGTTTTTAGGTCCTAAAAACTTTCCATGAAAAGGGGCACCTGGGTGGCGCAGTCGGTTAAGCGTCCGACTTCAGCCAGGTCACGATCTTGCGGTCCGTGAGTTCGAGCCCCGCGTCAGGCTCTGGGCTGATGGCTCAGAACCTGGAGCCTGTTTCCGATTCTGTGTCTCCCTCTCTCTCTGCCCCTCCCCCGTTCATGCTCTGTCTCTCTCTGTCCCAAAAATAAATAAACGTTGAAAAAAAAAAATTAAAAAAAAAAAAAAAGAAAACTTTCCATGAATGGAAAATGCAACCATAGATGTGATAATGGAAAATGCAACCATAGATGTGATAAAGCTATATCTTTAGCATATAAAATCTCACAGAACTAATCGTGGATATAAATTTTACTGCTAAAACTTTCAGTATCATACTAACAATAAAAAAAAAAAAAAAACATCAGCAGTTGAAGCTTTAGCAACACTGGTGGGTATAAATCTCAGTGCTGCGATAACAAATACATTTTTTTTAATGTTTACTTTTATTTTTGAGAGCGAGAGAGAGACAGAGTGTGAATGGGGGAGGGGCAGAGAGAGACAGACAGACAGACAGACAGAATCCGAAGCAGCCTCCAGGCTCCAAGCTGTGGGGCTCTAACTCACGAATCACGAGATCATGACCTGAGCTGAAGTCAGAGGCTTAACCAACTGAGCCACCCAGGCGCCCCAAAAATGATAAATTTAAAATCGCTGTCGTTCAGGGAAATAAATGTTATTACCATAACAAACAAATATATGTCACCTGCAGGTGAATAGGAGCATTGATGGGGAATGAATTCATAAAGTTGTCAGAACTCGGAATCCCCCCAGAAATCATCACTTCTGTATTCCTTCGTGTTTATTAATTTACGCACTCATTCAACAAATGTTCATCATGCCCTTACTAAGTATCAGGCACTGTTCCAGGCACCAGATAAACAGGATAGACAAGTCCATGGCCTCCTGGAGCTTACAGTCAAGTGGAAAAGTCAGATCTTAACAGATAAACAAATCGATATGTAATATAATGCCAGTCAGCCTTAAGTCTGAAAAACTAGAGCAGAGTTAAGGGGACCAAGAGTAATAGAGTGTGGACTGGGAGGGCCTGTCTGAACAGGTGACATTTCAGAAGAGACCTGAGTGAAATGATGGACCGAGCTACGCAGACACCTGGGAGAGGGCCCTGTAGGTCGGAGGCAGGACTACGCTTTGCACGGACGAGGAAGAGCCTCGAATCCTAGCTGTCAAAGTCAGATGGAAAGTGGCAGGAAACGAGGTCAGAAGACAGACAGAGGCCAGCACATAAGGTGCCAGGACGTCTTCACTGGGTAGGGACTGTGGCTGTCTTCCCAAGTGTGATGGGAAATTATGCAGGTCACAAGAATATGGGGGACGTGATCTGGTTTACTGTCAGGAGGACCACACTGGCTCGTGCGTGAAGATAATATGCCGGGGTCAAGAGGGAAAGCCAGGCGTCGCATGCGGGAGGGTGCTACAAACCTCCACATGGACCGAGCGTTGGCAGTGGAGGAGCAAAAGGTGACTGGGTTTGGGAAAGATGCCCAGGATGGAGCAGACGGAATCTGCTGCTTGACTGGAAGTGAGGTGTGAACGAAAAGGAGCGCTCAAGGACGGCTCCAAGGTTTCCGACTGAGCCACTAGATGATGGGAGACACCACAGGAGAAGCAGGCTTATGAGAGAAGAACAGGCATTCTCTTTGAGGCCTATTTGGCTGGAGACGTCCACTGGGGAGCCTGGCGGAAATGTCCAGTGTAAATTGGGTAAACAAGCCTAGGTCTCAGGAGGACAAAACCCTTCCCTGGTAGCTGATCGGGTTTCTGATATTTGGAGGTAGCAGGTCCCCTGGCGATTCCCGCCGTAACCTCTGTTGGCTCTTGTTACAGTGGCAGCAGCCCCAGTCCTGTCAGGGAATCGCCAGCAGCACAAACCGTCTCCTGCCTTTGCACCGGTTACACCCCACGAAACAGCAAATGTTGCTTGGCGGCCAGCTCCACACGTTGGTGCATGGGGGTGGCTCAAGTGCCTGCAGGCTGGACTCCGGCACAGAGAGCTCCCTCACTGTGCGTGGGGTAACCCCTCTTCCACACAAGACAGGAAGCCCAGGAGTAGGGGATAAGGGGAAGTAAAGGCAGAGGAGCATGATTTTGCAAACTTGGAGGATAATGTGGTGCGGTAGAAAGAGCACGATCGTTGGGTCCAAACAGACCTCAACTCGCATTCTATCCCTGCCCCTTCCTACCCGTGGGATCTCTGATACATTACTCTGCCTTTCTGAGTCTAGAATCTGGCATTCAGAAGGGACAGTTCCCTTCTCCTGTGTCCAGTGTCCCTCTGTCCATAGAGAAGACCCTCTCTTCAGCCAAACAGCCTACCCACCTCCGCTTTCCGGCACTCAGCTCCCATTCCAAGTCCTTGGGCTCCAATTCCTGTTGAAAGCACCTTCTCCAACCTCCTCAGCCTCCTACAGCTGGCCCTTGGTTTTCCTCACAGACATAAAGACCACAGCAGTGCCATCTTTTCTGGGTTCGCGGGCTTCCTCGCCATCCTCCTGACCACCATGATTTTCTACGGCCTGTGGAACTGGAATAAATTGAAGAAGCGTGAGTCCCTTGTTCACCCAGAGTTGAGACCCCCCCCCCCAACCAGGGTCAATAATCTAGCCTGGCGTTTAAAGCCCAGTTTATTCTCCAGGGATAAACTATCACACTGGGGAATCCTCTGTTCTTCTCTGACACATTGGTCCTTGTCTCACTCGAGAGTCTACGCTGTGTCTCCATTTTGAAAGCCGTTGCCCTGGGACTTTTGTGTCCCAACCCTCGCCCCCGGCCCCCCGTTTCTTCCTCCTGCTTCTGTCTACCAAGTCTTCTAGCTCAAATGGAATTGGGCAACTGTGAAAATGTATATTTTATGATACATAGTGAGGGTGGAGAATATTTTCAGGGACCACCTCATCCCCAAAGGTCCCCATGGTCTGTGCCACTGGCCTCTGCCACGATCTCCATCTCTGTCATTGCCTTGCAGGACAAGTTCCTTACTTCCGAGTTACCATCATGCCCTTACTGACTCTGTCTCGACCCAGACAAGGAGCCAAAAATATTTATGACTCCTTGCCCCAGAGGCAAGAAGACCTGGGTAGGTTTTTCTTTCTAATCCATGGACTGCAGATGTTACTGACCTTCTACGCCCAGAATGCACCTCTCACCACCCAGAGGCAGCTTTCTTTAAACTTTCAGACGTTGTGCCCTTCAGGGAGCATGGAAGAGGAGGGGATAGGAGGAAACACTGGGGGCCTAGAAAGCTCTAAAAAGAGAGTTAGGGGGCTCTAAAAACGTTGGGGGGGGTGTTTCACCTTGATGTGAGGTTAGCAAAGGACAGGTGAGTGTGTCTAGGGATGGGGAAGACAGACAGAGGAGAACATGGCCTCCGGCATTCCAGGCAGGGAAGGTTCACCCCAGGAGCCAACTTCCCAGCCTCCCCAGCCCCTGTGCTAGTTAGTGTCCTCCTGTCCTCTGCTAGAAGCTGAGGGCAGTTCCCGGGCTCAGAGCACATCATGCCCGTAGCTCCGACCCTCCCACCACAGAACATCAGGCCCCAACTACCAGACGCCATACAAACCTACTTCACCCATGATGCAGGGACTGCTCAGGCTGGAGCGCTCAGGGCACTGGCCAGCCATCCTCAGGGTTTGTCCTCTGTCCTTTCAGGGAGACGTCAGTCAAGGAGTAACCGTATTTTCAGTACCGAGAGCCTCCTCTCCAGACATTCTGAGAGCCCTCCTTCTGAGCATGTGGTAAGAGTCAAGGGAAAGGACAAGTCCCTTGGGAGAAGGGATGTGTCTCTGGCAGAAGAACTGGGGGAAGGGAGTTCAGGTCACAGAGCAAACCGCATGTCCTTTGGCAGTCACCCTGTGACCCTATTAATACGTTGGGAAGACTAGCCTCAGGACCTCCCTACTGCCCAGGGAGAGAAATGAGGAAAGATAGGCACAAGTGTTTGTGATGTTAAGCAAGGCACCAGGGCACATATATTCAAGGACATGGTGTTAGAACTGAAATGGATTGTTTTCACCAAGACAGGTAACCCTTTATCCAAAGGAGTCCTGTCCCCTTCCAAGTGATCACCTCAGGAGGGCACACAAGCATTCCAACAAGGCTGTCGGTGCTCAAAACACCCTAAAAACCCTGCCGTGGTAATAACTTCTGGGGCCTGTGCCAAACTATTTCAATTATCCTCCGGGGCAGGTATATTTGTAGGTCACTGAGCCCCGTAGCTGGCGTCAAAAGTGTTTGATCAAACGTGGGATTTTTTTTTTAATTTTTCTTTTAATGTTTATTTATTTTTGAGAGAGAGAGACAGAGTGCACATGGGGGAGGGGCAGAGAGAGAGGGAGACACAGAATCCGAAGCAGGCTCCAGGCTCTGAGCTGTCAGCACAGAGCCCCACGTGGGGCTCGAACTCACGGAGTGTGAGATCATGACCTGAGTTGAAGTTGGACGCTTAACGGACTGAGCCACCCAGGCGCCCCAAATGTGAGATCGTTTTTGAGGTGACCAGGGGAGTAGTATAACGAGCACCGATAAGTCCACATGTCCTGTGATCAGGCTCGGAAGGCAGCCCCCAGGGAGGACTCCCACAACACTGTGGCACCCGACACGGTAAAGGGAGGACTTTGAAACTCAGGGGGCTCATTTCCATAGATAAGTCTTTGTTTGCTTGTCGAAGAATCGGTTTGTGATCGTCTCAAGTGAACACAGTCCCGCTGCTGCTGACCCCCTGCTCTCCAGCGTACCCCAAACCCAAAGATTTAGGGTTCGAATACCATGCGACCATCTTCCCGCCGTCCTCCCCTACACCCCATCCTTGGGCTCTGCTCCCACCTCTAAAGACTTCCTGGGGGAGCAAGCCTGCATGGCCGATGAAGGGCAGGAAAGAGGAAACTCCACTGCCAAAGTGAGTTCCAGCCCTTGGAGGGGGGGGGCGAGGCGGGGTGGGGAATCCTGAGGGGATTTTGCATTCAGAGTGCCACACCCAAGTAAGGCCACAACGTGTCTGGCTTGGGCTCTGTAGTGTGTGAAGAACATTTTGAACCAATTGCCAACAGGTGAAAATCTAAAAGGTTTCGCATTCAAGTCTGGAGGCTTTTCTTGAAAAGTCAGAAGCTCTGGAAATTTCAGACCGGCATCCCTAAATGGCCAGAATCATCTGAGCCTTTATGTCAGCCGCCCCTTTCATGATAATGGCAAGCATTTGTTAGTGTTTTTGACGTGGCAGGAACTATTCCAAACACTTGGCACATGGTCATACACTTACTCCTCACAAACACCTGTATTATATAGGTATTATGATTATCCTCATTTCCCATGCTGGAAAGTAAGGCCACCGAGAGATTAAGTAACTTGCCCAAACCCAGCACAGAGTAGCGAGGCTGGGATTTGCACCCTGGGTCGGGGGCTGAGTCGCTACTTTTAGCTACATTGTCTCTCAGTGGGTTCTGAGGCAGCAGGCTGTGTCCAGTTTATCACACTCCCCCCCCCCCAACACACTCCCCAGTGAACAGTCATACTGTGGCCAAAAACTAGTAGCAATTTACACGTCTACACTGTTGCTAAACTGTGTTGTTACACGTACACAGTTGCTCTCCACTTCTCTCATACCTGCCTAGCATCTAAAGCCTTGCAGGCCGGGGGGCGCCTGCGTGGCTCAGTCGGTTGAGCGTCCAGTTTCGGCACCGGTCACGATCTCTCGGTCTGTGAGTTCGAGCCCCGCGTCGGGCTCTGTGCTGACAGCTCGGACCCTGGAGCCTGCTTCGGATTCTGTGTGTATCTCTCTCTCTGCCCTTCCCCTGCTCATGCTCTGTCCGTCTCTCTCTGTGTCAAGAATAAATGAACGTTAAAAAAAAAAAAAAAAATTAAAGCCTTGCAGTCGATTTAGAGATTTAGAGATTTTTCCCCCAAGGGGAAGAAACAAGTACAAGAACTATCAGACAGTGGTACTGGCTGGGGAAGTAGAAAGGCTTTGCCCATATTTCCGCTTCCATATCCTATCACTACCCTTCTCTTCTTGTTCATAGCTCTCCCAAGCAGGCAATGTCCTCTGGGTGCACAGAGACCATTATCCTGCCAACGGCTATACAGTGGGCATCTATGACAATGCCACAGGGCTCCAGAGGCGTGGGGACCTCACTCTCTCAGCACACTATGTCAATGTCACAGCAGCCAGAGACTGCCTGAGCATTTCTTCAGAGGATTCCAGAGATTACATCAATGTCCCCACGGCGGGACAGATTGCTGAGAGTCTTCTGGCTTCTGCCAACGCCACCCCCACGAACAGTTTTGCCCCCCCAAATGCTCAGAAGCTGGAGCTTACTGAGGAAAGAGAGCAGGGCTGTGGGAATGCCAGTGACCACACCAGTTTTTGGTCTCCAAGGTCTGAGAGCGATGATCCGCTCAGCGATGAGGAAAGTTCTTCTGAGACCTCAAATGACTATGTCAACATGGCAGGGTTGAATCTTGAGGCCATCCACGGGAAGCAGCCCTGGATGGTTTCTCAGTGCTACAGAGATTATGAAAATGTCCCATCGGCACATGCCAGCGGAAACCAGCAGCAGGCGGAGGAAGAAGTGACATCCTCAAACACAGACCATGTCGAAGGCAGGACAGATGGTCCAGGGACCCACGTCCAATTTGTCATGCAGTCAGGGAGGTTCGTGGCTCTAGGGGATTATGTGACCTATCCGCCATCTGCACAGAAGGAGACTAGTCAGATGAAACATGGAGAGGAGATGCCAAATGAGGCCTCTGATGACTACGAGAATGTGTTAGCTGCCAACTTCGGAGACGTGGACCCCAAGGGGCCAGACGCATAGCTCCTTCCTGAAGAATTAGGCCCCAGGCACCCAGCTGGAGAGCTATGGGGTGCCAGATCCACAGCCACCACAGGGTCTCGTCAAGACACTTGAACATCCTTGTATTTCAGTGGGTTCGCTCAGGTAGAGTAGTACAAAGAGGCCGAGATACACAGGAGTTAAGGAAGTCACAAAAGCCAAGGTCTGGGAAAGCCAGAAAGGAATTCTTCTGAAGCAGGCCGCTGCTCTAAGAATGTTTGCTGAAACTGCCTTATAGGATGGTTAGCAGATTAAAAATGCGAGAGTACTTTAGTGCACAGTGGAAACGTGAAGTAGCCTAAAAGCGTTACCTTCACAAATACCAGCAGGCTGCAAAGCAAGAATGCAGATTCGTCTGTAATCCAGGCAGAGGCCAAAAAGAAGGGACAAGTCAGAGTTGGGGCGGGGCAGCAGCTGCCCCTTGAAAAAGAGTGTGGACAACCAAATGCTAGAGAAAGATGTGGAACACCGGGAGTTGTCATTCATTGCAAAGTATAGTATCCACTTTGGAAAGCGATTGGATAGTTTCTTAAAAGCACGCGTGTATTATACAACCCAGCCATTCCACTACTAGGCGTTTACCCAAGAGAATTGAAAATTTGTGTTCATGCAAAAGCCCATACGTGACTATTTATAGCAGCTTTATTCATAATGCCAAAACTAGAAATAACTCAGATGCCCTTCAACAGGTAAATGGAAAAACAAACTGTGGTATATCCACACGACGAGGTTGTCTATACTCAACAGGAAAAAGGAATGAACTATTGGTTCATGTGACCACAAGGACAAATCGTAAGTGCATTTGGCTAAGTGAAAGATGCTAGACCTAAAAATCTACGTATTGTATGATTCCATTTCTATGGCCTTCTGGAAAAGGCAAAACTATGAGAAGGAAAAGAGGTCAGTAGTTGTCAGGTTTGGGGAAAGGACAGAAGTTTACTATGAAGGAATTTTTAGGGTAATGGGGCTATTCTGTATTGGTACTGTGGTGATGGATACGTGACTCTATAAATTTGTCAAAACACAAAAAAACTATACAGCCCAACGAGTGACTTTTATTGTATGTAATTTTTTTTTTTTAATTAACCACGCTGTCAGGGGAAGCCATGATGGAATGCAGATTAAGACAAATAAAACCTAACTGTCTTACGAATGTATGATATAGCCTCACTGAAGGTGGGGCCGAGGGGGAAGGAGCTGACTAATTAACTTTGGAAAATAATGTTTTCACTTGAAACTGTAAGATAAGGACACACACACACACAAACCTGTACATAACACTGTACTCTAGTTGGTAAATTTGTATCTCAGAGGAGGACAGGTTAGCAATTCGGAAACTCTTTAAATGTATACTAAGTTTGAACAAATAAGTAAATATAGATAAGGAGAAGCAGATTTCTTACTATCAGAAAAAGAGGAGACAAGTACAAGAGGCTACAATAAACTCTGTGGTGTTGATGAACTAGAGTTGGAGGCATAGTTTGAACTCTTGTTTACTTTGATATAGGTATGAATAGATACAGAAATAAATATAGATATGTATAGAAATAGGCTAGTATACATATATTTCTCAGCTCTGTCCACTGGGACATCTAGAAGCAATGGCACCCTGGAAGCAATGGACACACTGAGCACTCAGGTCTTGGTTTCTAAATATCATTCTCAATAAAAGGAAACAGAGCTCCTTGGAAAAATGGCTAGTTCTAGAGCTGGGACTGGGAAAACACATGGGGAGCTTGACCTTCTTGTAGATGAAAGAAAGAAAGAAAGAAAGAACGAAAGAAAGAAAGAAAGAAAGAAAAAGAAAGAAGGGGGAAGAAAAGACAAGAAAAGATGAAGGCATGTCAAAAGGAGTCAACTAAAAGAATTCCCGGGGGCAAAGCTAGAACAGTTTCAACAATGAAAACAAGTAATTATGATACAAATCTATAACTCAACAAAGTATTCTTGAGTCCATACCAATAAATGAATAAAATGGAAGAAAGGAATAAACTGTCTTTCCAGATGAATTCTGAACAATAAGTATAGGAGAAATGAGGGGAAAAGAAAATCATTATCGAGACACCACAGAGCGGTATGTTGACAATGGTGGAATTAAAAGATAATAAAAAAAAAAGATACCACAGAATAATTGCTGTGAGCAAGTCCTAATGAATGCTAAAATTAGTGGATGACACCTTTTTTTAACTTTATTAATGTTTTTCAACTTTTGAGAGGGAAACAGAGACAGAGTACAAGTGGGGGAGGGGCAGAGAGAGAGAGGGAGACACAGAATCCCAAGCACGCTCCAGGCTCTGAGCTGTCAGCACAGAGCCGGACGCGGGGCTCAAACTCACAAGCCACGAGATCATGACCTGAGCTGAAGTCAAACACTTAACCAACTGAGCCACTGAGGCACCCCTAGCAGATGACACTTTAAAGAGAAGTAAGACAGTTGCATAGCTTCAGAGATCTCCTCCCAAATATCTATACATTACTGTAATGACTTTAACACATGTCCACAAATTATTCAATACTCACCCTGGAACTTAATTCCCCTCCCCTTTAGTGAGGGCTGGATTTTAGTGACTCTTTTCTTAAATATAGAAGGGGCGGGGGAGTAAATTTAGAGTGGAGACACTCAACAGACACCACCTGAACCATGTGATCAAGGTTAACTTACCAGTAATAAGTCATGCTGGTATATGATCAAGGACAAGGGTACTTCACCTCTGTAGTATTCTTCCTTCAAATCCACAAATCCCATTCGTATAATGAGAAAAAAAAAATCAGAAAACCCAGATTGCATGACATTCTACAAATACCTGAGCAGAACTTTTTTTTTTTAAGTTTATTTATTTTGAGAGACAGTGTGTGTGTGTGTGTGTGTGTGTGCAAGCAGGGGGGAGGCAGAGAGAGAGGGAGAGAGAGAGAAGATCCCAAGCAAGCTCCACACTGTCAGTGCAGAGCCCGACAGAGGGCTCGAACTCTCAAAGAACCGTGAGATCATGACCTGAGTTGAAATCAAGAGCTGGATGCTTAACCAACTGAGCCACCCAGGTAGTCCCCTGACTGGGACTTTTAAAAAGTATTAAAAGTCATTAAAAACAAGGAAAGACTAAGAAACTGTTGCAGATTGGAGGGTGTTAAAGAGATATGTTGAGTAGATACAAAATGGTACCTCATAGTGGGTCCTGGTAGAAGAAAAGGACATTAGTGGGGAAAAATGAGTACATTCGAAAAATCCATATTTTAGTTAATAGTATTACGTTAATGTTAGTTTCTTAGTTTTGATCATGTACCATGGCTATGTAAGATGTTAACATTAGCGGAAGCTGGGTGAAGGGTATACAGAAATTCTTTGTACTATTTTTGCAGCTCTTCTGTAAATTATTTCAAAATAAAAAAATAATTAAAAATTTTTTTAATGTTTATTTTATTTTGGGGAGACAAAGAGACAAAGCACAAGCAGGAGAGGGGGAGAGAGAGAGAGGGGGAGACACAGAATCGGAAGCAGGATCCAGGCTCCGAGCTGTCAGCACAGAGCCCGATGTGGGGCTCGAACCCACAAACCATGAGATCATGACCTGAGCCAAAGCCAGACACTTAACCGACTGAGCCACCCAGGTGCCCCTAAAAAAATAATTTTAAAGCATGAATAAAGCTGGGAGCGAAGACATCTAGTCTCATCCCATTTAAATAAATATGCCTTCGTTCCTTCTGCAAAACGGGTATGACATTAAAGCGTAAGCTAGTGTCATTGTCCTGGGTATTTTTTTTTCTGCATTGTTTGGTTGACGTATATGATCAGCCTCCCTATTAATCTGTATCGTTTTGCCTGCAGGAAAATATATTGGAGCCCTTTGTATTCACTGTGGATCTCAGCACACTGCCCAAGATAAAAGCAAGTTATTGATGATTGATGATGTGGTTTCAGTGCTTGTACTCATACCATAAAATGTTGAGGGAGGTTTTTTCTGTTGTTCAGAAATCCACACGAAAGCCTCAAGCTTGGTATAAAACACCTCACATTCTGAATTTAGCATACTCTGCGCTGTCAGGGGTCAGCCTACCCCTCTCAGGGCTTACTGAGAGCAGGAAAATTAGTCCTACCAAGTGCCGCTCTCCACCACGCCTTGTTCCTGCTCCATGGTCAAGGACTAACATGTTGGAGGCTGGCCTTTGAGGAGTATGAGGTTCAGGAAGAGAGGTTCTTTCCTCCTTCGCTGCCCCCATCCCTGGGTGAGTGGTAACCACCTCTTTCTGCAGAGTGCCTCATACCCTAGGAAAAGGAGGAAGAAGGGAGTGGTGTCAGAACTGAGAGAGAGAGGGCTGTGAAGCCGCTAACCCCCCACTGTTGGGCCTCCCAACCATGAATGTCGCCAGGGAAAGATGACTGGGCCTGCGCCACTCAACAGGGTGCCAGGTAAGGGGCCTCTGGGATGCATCTGTCAGGTGTAGACCATCTGAAGGTGGCCTCACAAGCACTTGAATGGGTGCTGTAGACTGAACATTTGTGCGCCCCCCAAATTCATATGTTGAAACCCCAATGTGATGGTATCAGGAGGTGGGGCCTTCGGGAGATGGTTAGATCATAAGGGTGGAGCCCTCAGGAATGGGACTAGTAGTCTTATAAAAAAAGAACCCGGAGAGCTCCTCTGTCCCTTCTGCCACATGAGGACACATGGAGATGAAGGCCATCTGTGAACCGAGAAGCAGGCCTCATTGGACAGAAATCTGATGGTACCTTGATCTTGGACTTCGTCACCTCCAGAACTGTGAGAAATTGTTGTTTAAGCCACCCAGTCTATGGTATTTTTTGTTAGAGCCTGAACAGACTCAGACAGTGGGATCAAGGCAGATTGTTCCAGGATCTAATTCTCTCATACCTGGGGATGGTATTGTGGGCAGAATTCTGCAGGGTGTTCAGATTCACCCCACAAGTGACGAGTGTTTAAATTCCTGCCACCCAGGAGACACCACGTCTTGTACTGACGGCCAGCCAGAGCTAGCCAGGGAAGCAATGACAAGCACAGAGAGGCTGGCAACCTCACGTGGTCAGGTAAGAAGATGTGAGTGTCCAAGGTGAAAATGAAGGTTCGAGCAGATCTTAAATACCAGCATGAGAGAATGCTGGCGACCAGAAAGAGAATGAAAAACTAAGACATCAAGATGAGAATTTGTAAAGAGAGGTACCACTGAGTATGAAAGGGGGGGGGTTCAACCAACCACAGTCAGGGGACAGGCCCTGGAAAAAATAAAGCCAACTCATGTCTATACCTCAATAAGCCAGTTATACTTACAGACATTCTCCCAAATTGGGAAAATGAAGAATAAATTGTAGACTGTCCCATACCGAAGAGTAACATTTCTGTTTTTCTTGTTCTGAGAATTTTTACAAATGAGTGAATGAAAGACTGTTCATTACATTACAATTCTTTCTTTCCCTGTATAGTTTTATTTTCTCATATTAGTTGCCAGGAAATTCTGCGTTAAGCTGAACGCCCAAACTGCGGTAACCATCTCATCTCGTGAGCCTGACAATGCTAAGTATGAGGGAAATTTTTTCAAGATCAGGATGAGGAAGTAGATATCAAGATAACTAATCATCATGATTCCCGAATTAGTTAAATACAGTAAATTAATCATTCACGTTCGTATTGTGTGGATTGCGACCTCGCTCGGAACACTGTTTAGTATGAAATACAGAGGTCGCTAAGTCCCCTTCCCTCTTTATGATTCACCCTTCAATGGTGAGCAGAAGACAAGATTTTGCTGTCCCTCTGTCATGCCCCCTCCCTGAGCACTCCCTTAGTGTCACGGTGCTTTATCATCACTTCTGGTTTCCCTGTGGGCTGAGGGCCTATACTGACTTGGAAATACTTCCGGAAACTCTAACTCTTACACCATTTGGGAAGCTGGTGTTACAGAAAGAAGGCACAAATGACCTATCATATCCTTTTTTACTTCCATTATCTTTATATTAACTTTAACCACTTATGCTTAAAATGACATAGCAAGAAAGGGGAAAATAAGGTAATCCATAGGGCTTTTTTTTCCTTCGGTCTTTCCCTTCCTCATCAATAAGTTAAAGGCAGAAAGTATTGGTAGAATGTGGTGAGTCAAGAGACGAAATTAACTATTCAGACTCTTAGCCTCTTGTCTCCCTCTTCTAAGGATCCTTGTGATTATATCGGGCCCTCTCAGATCATCTGGGATAATCTCCCCATCTCAAAATCTTTGACTTACTCACACCGTAAAGTTCTTTTTGTTAAGGTAACATAGTCACAGGTTCCAGGGATTAAGACATGAACATCTTTGGGAGGGGAGCATTATTTTGTCCACCACAACTACATAACAGATGAATATCTCTGGTGAGACATGAACCTGAAAGTATCTGAAGCCATGTTATAAGATTCAGTGATATGTGCACACACATATACACATCTAGGTTTCAAAAGATGAGAGAGTAAGAAGAAGGCTGTTGGGCCTGTACATTTGCTGATTTCTTGATAAACTGATTTAGATCATACCCCAGATGTGGTATTAATTTACAGGAGGTGCCTCCTTTCCTGGAAGTCACAGAAAATGTCAAAGCAGAAGGCAGACCTAGGGCCACCAGTGCCCTGGAAGATACCAAGCAGACAATCAGAGGAGTCTCCAGTTGGCTAAACTTATACAAGTTTCCTAGGTAACTTGCACTCAGATGCCGAGACTCTGACAGAAACTCACGTTTGTCTCAGGTGTCCTGGAGAACTCTGAGTCTCTATAAGAGAGGAAATCCATTCTTTCTTTTTTTTTTTTTTTTTTTTTGAGTAATTTATTTTTTAATTTACATCCAAGTTAGTTAGCATATAGTGCAACAATGATTTCAGGAGTAGATTCCTTAGTGCCTGTTACCCATTTGGCCCATCCCCACTCCCTCAACCCCTCCAGCAACCCTCAGTTTGTTCTCCATATTTCTGAGTCTCTTCCGTTTTGTCCCCCTCCCTGTTTTTAGATTATTTTTGTTTCCCTTCCCTTATGTTCATCTGTTTTGTCTGTTAAAGTCCTCAGATGAGTGAAGTCATACGGTATTTGTCTTTCTGTGACTAATTTCACTTAGCATAATACCCTCTAGTTGCATGCACGTAGTTGCAAATGGCAAGATTTCATTCTTTTTGATTGCCAAGTAATACTCCATTGTATCTACATACCACATCTTCTTTATCTGTTCATCCATCGATGGACATTTGGGCTCTTTCCATACTTTGGCTATTGTGGATAGTGCTGCTATAAACATGGGGGTTCATGTGCCCCTTCCAAACAGCACACCTTTATGAGAGGAAATGCATTCTTGATAATCCCAGATCACGACATAATTCTTCAAGGGTATTCTAATTTTGCAGAATCTTACATGAAAAGAATGTGTGTTCAGCTGCCATTGAATGGAATGCTCTGCATACGCCAGTTAGGTCAAGCTGATGGACAGTGTGGTTCAGGTCATCTATATCTTACTGATTTTCCTTCTGCTGGTTCAAGCAATTACTCAGACAAGAGTGCTGTCGTTCCAAATATAAATGTTGACTTACCCTTTCAGTTGTACTCATTTTGTCTTCATGTATCTTGAAGTTCTCTTGTCAGTTGCATGTACATTTAGGATTGTTATGTCTTCTTGGTGAATTGACTTCCGTTGTTACATAATGACCCTCTTTATCACTGATAATATTCTTTGTGCTGAAGTTTACTTTATCTGACATTAAATAGCCACTACCCCTTCCTTCCTTCTTTCCTTCCACTTAAAAAAGTTAAACCCTTTTTACTTTGAAATAATTTACAACTTTCCGAAAAGCTCCAAAAATAAGGCGCCAATTCCCCACATACACTCCTCCAAACACTCCCTAATGTTAACACCTTACATAAATAAATGATAGGATGATGGAAACGGAGCAACTAACATTGGTACAGTGTTATTAACCAACTTATACACGTTACTGGGATTTCATCAGCTTGTACCAATGTCTTTTCTCTGTTCCAGGATCCACCCCAGGACCCCATAGAACATGTAGTTCTACAACTTCTTCACCTCCTCCAGTCAGTGGCAGTGTCTCCTTTTTGCCTGTCTTTTCTGACCTACTATTTCTTCTAACATTTTTCTGCATCAGTCTGTCTCTTCTCTTCTCTTCTTTGGAACTCCAACGACATACACATTAGAACTTTTTTTTTTAAGATGTTATTAATTTTTCTTTTCTTTTACAATTTTTTTTTTAGAGAGAGAGTGCAAGTGGCGGGCGGGGTGGTGGGCACCTGGGTGGCTCAGCTAATTAAGCATCCGACTCTTGATTTCGGCTCAGGTCCGTGATCCCAGGCTCATGGGATCAAGCCCCATGCGGGGCTCTGCACTGAACCTGGATTCTGCTTAGGATTCTCTCTCTTCTTCTATCCCCTGTTTTCTGTGTCTTAAGGCCGATTAAGTTGCACGGTCTGTGTGCCTGGGACCACTGGGACCACCAAGCAATTCACTAGGCACTCAGTTTCTTTTCCTGGCTTTTCATCTCTCCGACTTTCAGATGTTGGAACCCCAGGGCTGGGACCTGCATCTTTTTCCTCTGCTCCTTTTTGGTACGTTCTCTGTACAATGGCTTTTATTTTTAATTTTTAAATGCTTATTTATTTTTTAATGTTTATTTATTTTTGGAAGAGAAACAGAGTGAGAGTGGAGGAGGGGCAGAGAGAGAGGGAGACAGAGAACCCGAAGCAGGCTCCAGGCTCCAAACTGTCAGCACAGAGCCCAATGTGGAGCTTGAACTCGCGGACCTGACCTGAGCTGGAACATGCGGATCATGACCTGAGCCGAAGTTGGACACTTAAATCACCCAGGTGCCCCTATTTATTTATTTTTTTGAGAGAGAGACTGAGTGAGCAGGGAAGGGGCAGAGAGAGGGAGAGAGAGAATTCCAAGCAGGCTCCACATTCTGTGTGGGTCTCGACCCCATGAACCGTGAGATCATGACATGAGTTGAAACCAAGAGTCAGACGCCTAACCGGCTGAGCCACCCAGGTGCCCCTGTACAGCAGCTTTTAAAGCAGAAATCGCATCACTCTCCTGCTTACAACCCTTAAGTGGCTTCCTTCTGCAACTAGAATAAAACCCAAACCCAGATGTCTTTTTGTAGTCTAAAAGGTGCCACGTGCCCTGGCCCTGTCTCCATCCTCCTTTCTCACCGTTCTCCCATGTGCCCTGGGAGGAAGACCAGGAGAGCCTGCTGTCACAGAAGCCATGTGGAGAGAGTGTTTCCAAGAAGGACTGGTCACTGCAGCCAGTGAGGCTGAGAGACTGAGTGAACAGCGACATACACACGGTCTCTAGATTTGCCCACACAGGGGAGGTAGTGACTTCACTTGCTCCATTAGCAAAGTGGGTTGTTCTGGGGAGTACGGATTATGGAGAGACTGTATCCAAGACATCATTAGTCTGAATGTAAATAATTCTACTTTGGTAGTGATATTCTATTATTAAAATACAGGTTTTCTGATTCATTAGGATTGAGAATTTGCATTCCTAACAACATTCCAGGGATCGCTGAGCCTCAAGCTGTTGGACAAACAGAAAGTTAACAGTCTTTTCCAGGAATTACCTTCTGCTCTTTTTTTTTTTTTTTTTTTTTTTTTGAGAATCCCCATGGTGCCTGTGTGTCCACGAATAGCCTGGTCACTGCTCGCTACTTCAGTGCCCTGGCGAAAAGGAGACCAGAATACCCTTTGAGCTAGGCTCTGCAATTCCTGGTCCCTGATAGCTCCTTGGAGATGCCACTCTGACCAAGTCACCCGTGCCTGCTGGCCTCTGCCCAGCTGTGGGCAGCCAAGCACCTGCTGCCGCTGCTAATAATGGAACCACAGATCTACCACTCAGGAGAACTAGAACTCTGTTAATGTCACTGGTGTCAGTTTCTTGCCTTAAATCCCAGGAGTCCTGAAGGAATAAACCTCCAGTTTTCTGACTCCTGCAGGCCTTACTATAGGCATCTGTAGGTTTCCCTGGACAGTAAACTCTGGTGCCATGGGAAGGAACATGCTCTGTCTCCTGTAAACCCAGTCAAAGCCATCCCACTGCAGAGCTTCCCGGCTTTCCGAGGTGTGAGCTCACTCAGTTCACACACATACACTACTCTAGGGTCACCTCCCTCTACCTCCAGCTGAAATCACTCTCAGGGCACACAATATACACTCTTAAAGAGGCTATCCCAGGGGCGCCTGGGTGGCTCAGTCGGTTAAGCGTCCAACTTCAGCTCAGGTCAGGATCTCACATTTCATGAGTTTAAGCCCCGTGTCAGGCTCTGTGCTGACAGCTCAAAGTCTGGAGCCTGCTTCGGATTCTGTGTCTCCCCCTCTCTCTGCCCCTCCCCTGCTCGTGCTCTCACTCTCTCTCAAAAAATGAATAAACATTAAAAAATTAAAAAAAAAAAAAAGAGGCTGTCCCATAGGGTGTTGAGTTGAGTCTGGGTCACTGGCCCCAAATCCATTTTCCCTCATAGGGATTTTTTTTCTTGAGAAACTGACCCTCCTTTCCTGAAGTCTGGCTTCGGCCGGACCTTCCCCACCCATCAGTCATGTCTTTGTAGCCTTAAATCTCGGGGGGGGGGGGCCAATGTTCCTGGTCCCTCTCTTTTGTGGGATGGGTTAGTTTCTGTATAAATTTGTGGCTGCTGAAAGGCACAAGGGATTGCACCACAATTCACTGATGACAGCAAAGAAGCCCCCAGAGCAAACAGACACAGCGGAGGCAGGGCACAAAGTCCACCTAGAACATTCATCCTTCTCCCCAACCCAGTTTCCCCCCAGGTTTCCCCGCCCATCCCAGTGCCACAACCTTGATCTCCGCTCTCATTTCTTCACACCTGGATTGTGCCCAACACTTGACTACCTAATCTCTGTCCCTCCAGCATCTCTCTCCTCAAGTCCATTTTGTCCTGCCCTTCCCTTACACAAGAAACAACCCGTCCCTATTTGTCATCATCCAAACTCCTCTCCCTGACCTTCAAACTCTGCTCCCTTAACTCTCCAGTCTTAGCATGTGTTCCCCCAAACTCACCCAAACACATATCAAATGCCTTCACGCACTACAACTATAAGCTCTTCTTTTGATTTTTTAAATGTTTATTTATTCTTGAGAGACAGACAGAGAGACAGAGCACAAGCAGGGGATGAGCAGAGAGAAAGGGAGACACAGAATCCAAAGAAGGCTCCAGGCTCTGAGCGGTCAGCACAAAGCTAGACTTGTGTCTCTAACTCATGAGCTGTGAGATCATGACCTGAGCCAAAGTCGGAAGCTCAACTGACTGAGCCACCCAGGCACCCTTAATCTTTTTTTTTTTTTAATGTTTATTTATTTATTTTGAGAGAGAGTGGGAGAGCGCACACAGGTGCACCTGCAGGGGAGGGACAGAAAGAGAGGGAGAGAGAGAATCCCAAGGAGGCTCAGCTCTAACAGCCCAGAGCCTGTCTTGGGCTCTATCTCAAGAACCTTGAGATCATGACCTGAGCTGAAATCAAGAGTCGGACGCTTCACCCTATAAATTTTAATCTTAATATACAGGTTTGGAATTGTTCTGATTCACAGATAAGTCCAAATTAAGGGACATGTTTAAAATGTGTTCTAGGGGCGCCTGGGTGGCTCAGTCGGTTAAGCGTCCGACTTCGGCTCAGGTCAGGATCTCACGGTTCGTGGGTTCAAGCTCCCCATTGGGCTCTGTGCTGACAGCTCAGAGCCTGGAGCCTGTTTCAGATTCTGTGTCTCCCTCTCTTCTCTGCCCCTCCCCCACTTGCGCTCTGTCTCAAAAATAAATAAACAAAAACAAAAAAATGTGTTTTAAAGATCTTATAATATAGAGACATCATGTATTTGTGAACATGGAAGAAAAGCTAAGAGGAGTGACCAGTATAGTTTCAATTATACCCTATGTATCAGGCTCTGTCCTACATAAAACAATAGTTAGGCAGTTCATCAGGGAATGCAAGAAAGTCATTACTTGTATAGTCTCTCTTCATTTTGCATAATACTGTATATCTACAAAGAATCAGTATTAATTCATTCATCACAGTGATGGACAAGCTTGAAAAGCATTATGGCTTCCAGTCAGTGTAGGACAATACAAGTAAACTCTGCCTCCTCTCATGAGATGGATTATATTACCTATTCACATTATATGCATTGAAAAAAATGAGTAGATTAGTTCGTAAACACAGTACAAAATTCGAACACTAAAAGCCAGAGAAAAGTAAGTTTCTTCCCATACCTGTTCCCTTGACCCTCCCCAAAGCAATTACTCTTCTTTTTTTTGTTGTTGTTTATTTTTGAGAGAGAAAGAGAAAGTGTGTGTGTGAGCAGGGGAGGGGCGGGGGTGGGGGGGGCACAGAGGATCCAAAGCAGGTTCTGCACTGCCAGTACAGAGCCCAATTCAGGGCTCGAACTCACGAACCGTGAGATCATGAGCTGAGCCAAAGTTGGATGTTTAACCGACTGAGCCACCCAGACGCCCTAGAAGCAGCTACTCTTAGAAACCCTTCCAAAGACCATTCTATATATACAAATGGTAACATTAAATAATGTTCTTTTGCATGCCTATACACATTAATACACAGTATAAAGTACATAGTATAATCATCATTGTTCTTCATGACAACATAGAACTGCATTATAGAGCTGTACTACTCTAAATTTAGCCATTATCATATTTATAGGTAGGTGAAGTCATATCCATGTACATATGTCATTTTTGTTCACATGTAAGTACAAGTACGGGATAAACTTCTAGATGTAGAATTGCTGGGACAAAGTATAGAGGTGTCTTTTTTGAAGCTAGTTTTTATAACAAAAGTAACATATGTACATATATATATATATATATATACACACACACACAAAATTCTAACTAGTACCATTTTGTCTCTCCCTCTCGCTGACCCTCCACAACATCAGGGCAGAGCCAGATGGTGAGCTTGAACTCACGAACTGTGAGATCAAGAATCGGATGCTTAACTGCGCCAGCCAGGTGCCCCTAGTGTTTAATATTGAGAGAGACAGACAGACAGAGCACGAGTGGGGGAGGGGCAGTGAGAGAGGAAGACACAGAATCTGAAGGAGGCTCCAGGCTCCCAGCTGTCAGCGCAGAGACAGAACTCACAAGCTGCGAGATCATGACCTGAGCCAAAGTCGGATGCGTAACCGACTGAGCCCCCCAGGGGCCCCATAATTTTATTTGTTTATTTTAAGTGATCTCTCCACCCAACATGGGGCATGAACTCGCAACCCTGAGATCAAGAGTCGCACGGTCTTCTGACCGAGCCAGTCCGGTGCCCCTATACTTGCATTTTAGAAGAGAATTCTGTGGTTGTTTAGAAGGGAGACATGAGAGGGCAAGATGGGAAGGTAGTAAAACCAACGAAGAGGTGTGGCAGCGATCTGGAAAAGAAGCAACAAGCAATAAAAGCCACAACTAAGCAGAGGCAGTGGGATCGGAAAAGAAAAATGCAGATTCGAGAGATAGCAGGAGGTAAAGCCAATAGGACCGCTAAGTATTTGGATATGGGAGGTGAGGAAAAGGGAAGAGTCCTCGGTAACTTCCAGATTCCTGAGCTCAGTAACGGGTGGATGGCGGGTGATGCCGTCTGCTAAGAGAAAGACCTCCAGAAGAGGAAGAGACGTTGGAGAGGTGATGATTTCGTTTGGGTATGCTGAATTTCAAGGGACTCAGGAACATCCAAATGAAGATTCCTGTAGGCAGTTGGACAGAGATCTGGGTCAGAGATACAGATCTGAGACTCGCAACACAGAACTAATTCCTAGTTGAAACCAAGGAAATGGAGGGATAACCCAGAGAGAATGCAGAGTGAGAAAAGATGAGGGCAAAGGACTGAATCCCGGGGAACATCAATGATTAAGTGAGGGATAGAGAAAGAGGGAAATGCGACAAAACTAGACCACAGGCAGCCAGAGAATTTGGAAGGAAACCGATAGAATTTTGTCCTTTAAACCATGGGAGGGGGAGTTTAAAGAGAGAAAATTGGCGAACGAAGGTCAAATGATTGTATAATGATTTGGAGTTGGACAGATGTGGGTGTGGTTAGTATTGCCACATACCAGCAATGACCCCTTGGACTCATCAGTCGAACTTTATGTTTGTAAAAAAAAAAAAAAAAAAAAAAAAAGGTTAATAATATTAGTTAACTGGGGCTCCTGAGTGGCTCAATTAAGCGTCCAACTTCAGCTCAGGTCATGATCTCATGGTTTGTGAGCTGAAGCCCTGCATTGGGCTCCGTGCTCACAGTGTGGAGCCTGCTTAGGATTCTCTTTCTCTCCCTCTTTCTCTCTCTGCCCCTCCCCCACTTGCTCACTCTCTCTCAAAAGAAACAAACTTAAAAAAAAATAGTATTACTTAAGTAATAGTGATAATAACAGTAATCCCACAGAGTTATTTTGAGTATTAAATTGGATGTATATAAAACCATTAGCATAGTGCCTGGCAAATAATAATGACAATAATAATAATAGTCTACTAATAATATAAGTTGGTTGCAAAGAAGAAGAAGGAAAAGAAGCACTGAAAAAGAGCCATTCAATTTAAGACGAATGAACCCACTGCAGTAATTTCAGAGAAGCCGTGAGGATATAAATCTAAATGAAATACATTGAAGAGTGTATGTGAGGTGAAAAAGTAGCCAAGGAACTTGGCAATGAAGATAAGGTGAGAAATTAGGTGTGCCAGAGGAAAATAAGGAATTGAGCATAAGACTTCCTCACCACCCTTTCTTTTCTTTTTCCTTTCCTTTCCTTTCCTTTTCTTTTCTTTTTTTTAAATAGAAGGGAGAGTCTTATATGTTACTAGGCTTTGGAGAACAACTATGGAGAGACAGGTTTAAAATACAAGAGACTGAGTATCACCACTATTACAGCCTTTCTGACACAATTTTGCAAACTTCCTACCTTTCTACAAACTTTCTACCTTTTTGTTCCTGTTCCAAAGCCTTCAAGGGATCCCTACTATCTAGGCAATAGTATTCAAATACCTTCCCAACATTCAGGGTCTTCTAGAATCCTGCTCCAACCTACTTTTGCGGGGTTTTCTCTTTCTATAACCTGGAGACTCCTCCAGCTGATTTTCTCTCCTCCCCCCTTGAGGGGTTTTCCCTTGTCTTCACTTACCTCTCACCTCTGGCCTCTTTTCCATTCACTCAAGTCTCACTCCCTCCAGAAAGCATTTCCTGAGAGACCGCACTTTTCAATGGCCACCTCTGCCTTTCTAACCCTCCTAGAACGAAAGTAGAAGGTGCAGACCGGCCCACAAAGTGGTTGTTTGTTGTTGTTTCGTTGGAATTAGCTTCCAAATTGACAAATCAGAAATTTGCACATAACACCCTAAATTTCTAGTTTCTCTTAAAAAATCAGAAGATGTGGTGACACTGTGTCTGCATCCCCTCCTGGCAAGAATGGGCGGGAGCTGAGTGGTAAGAGCTGGCCCTTTTGCTAAGGCGTGCATTCTCAAGTTTTATCCTTACAGCCACTCGCCATACTCATATACACATGCGCCTGGCTCATGTAAGTATTTACGCTTGTAACCCCAAGCCTGAACCACGGTTGGACACTTGGGGTGCACTACCTGGTATTTACCTTTATATTTATCATGTCTTCCAGGAAAGTTCCACATTGGCCTTTCCACATCTTGGGCCCATTTGGGATGCCCCACAATGCCTAGCACAGCAACTTAAACTTAGGAGTGCGTTTGGTGTAAGGTAAATGAGGATGGTGATAGTAATGAGAAGGAGTCTGTCTTTTCTTAAATGATCCATCACCCAATAGCCCTATTACCCACAATGCGGACTCATCTGGCATTATGACCCAAAGCCATAGGGCCTGAGGTCCCATCTTGATGTAAGTAGCATGTAGATTGCGGAGGAGAGACAAGGTTTGAAATGTATGGAGTTAGAAGCTAGTCTGTGGAAAATTCAGTCATCACGTGTAAAATTGGAAGGGAAAAATCCAGTCGTCACTAATACCTACAGTAGCAGGCGTCCAAGATAGACCCCGGTGATGTCTGCCTCCCATTATTCATACCCTGCTGAAACTTACTGCAAAACAGCTTTACAGAGGCATTGGGAACTGTTAAAAAGAAGCCAGGCCTCTAAGCACTGACAACCATTAAAAAATATTCAAGATACATTGTAAAGTGGGGGGGAGAAAAGCAAACTGCAAAACAATATGCATAGCGTTGGCTTGTTCATATCTCAAAAATACTGTGTTTCACTCATTCTAAAACATATATCCTTTTAGCTGTTCATATCTCTGATCAGTGGCCGGTCAGAGTTTAATTGGCGGGTTTTTTTGTCTTAGAGTTCCGTAAAATAAGATGTGTCTTGGGGTGCCTGGGTGGCTCAGTCGGTTAAGCGTCCGACTTCGGCTCAGGTCACGATCTCGCGGTCTGTGAGTTCGAGCCCCACGTCGGGCTCTGTGCTGACTGCTCAGAGCCTGAAGCCTGTTTCAGATACTGTGTCTCCCTCTCTCTCTGACCCTCCCCCGTTCATGCTCTGTCTCTCTCTGTCCCAAAAATAAATAAACGTTAAAAAAATTAAAAAAAAAAAAAAAGATGTGTCTTACAATCAAGGATCCCTTAGATTTGATGAAATATGATATAACTATATACAGTATACCAATCAGACCAGGACTGGAGCTTGTAAAGCCCTAGCCTGAAAAACCCTTCAGCTGTGTGGCAGGCCTTCTGCTAAGGTGAAAAACCCTAGGTGTTGTGGCACAGACAGGAATTGGTTACCAGGCACCTGCTCGGCAGGCCTGGTTGACATGGCAATCAGTATTGTCATGTAAGGCAGGGATGGGACTGGGATTCTAATGTGCCTTCTCACTATGAAAGGAGATTAAAAGCCCAAGAGTGAGGAGCCCCCGGACTGCTCTGACCTGGACTGGCTGAGGCTCCCACACCAAGCTGGTAGCTGGCAGAACAATCCTAAGAGGAAATAAAAGGTGCCTGCAGTCCCATCCGCTTTACTGTCAAACGTATGCTTTCTTAGTAGCAGCACTGTATCCTTTACCCAAGTTTGGTAAGATGTTGCCATCGAAGGAAGTTCTGTTGAGCCACCAACCCAGAGGGGATCTTGGGCTCCTACTGTATCAAGAGTAATGGATTTAGATATATTTGCACACAAAAGCGTTAGAATATATGCTAAATTAGTGAGAGATGATTTTGCAGGAATGAAATTAACGGAGAGTCAAACGTTCTTCAGTTCTGTGTTATTTAAAAATTTTAAAAACGACTTCTATATTTCTCTTATAATCAGAGAAAAAAAGGTAAACATTCAAATTGGAAAGTAAAGGATAATGTTAATAATGAAGTGGCCAGATGTTTTTTCCCTTTCCATACTCCAACCGTCATGAACTTTGTAATGAGCATGAATTATTTTTTCAATATAAAAACATAAAGAAACCCATCCAAACTCAATTTCACCTCTTCAAACAAAAATAAATGCACAGATGCTTCCACGCTGCGTGGGGCAAGTAGTTTATTTCTAAATTAAAACTATACACGGTTGAGGCGGTTTATTCATGAAGCAAATTCTTTGGTAAGAATATACTGAGGGCCTACTGTCTACAGACACAGTTCTCGCGGCTTTCGCGCTTATTACCTCACTCAATTAAAAATGAAAAGAAAAACTTTTTTTTTAAACCAAAGACGGTTTCAAGAAACCCGTAAGTTCCTGAAACGCGTTCCTCGCCAGGGAAGTTACCCCGCCTCCTAGCGCCTCCCCTCTCACGTGACCCTGCGACTCGGGGAAGCCATCTTAAGCCTCGCCTCACAGAGGAAACTACATCTCCCAGAATGCTTTCTCTTTGCGTCGTGCTGGCACTTTTACTGGCCGGGTCCTAGAGCTGAGCCTGTAGCCAGGCGCCATCTTTGACGCTGGCAGTCTTGGATTTCTGCTGGTGTTGCTGCTGTGAGGACGGCGGGCGGTAGCGGCTAAGAAAGAAGAAAGACGTGGCAGCAAGCGGGAGTCGGGGACAGTGTCGGCGGTTCGGTAAAGTTTCTGTTCTCTGGTAACTAGACCCGTTTTTTGATTCCCGGTGGCTCGGGGCAGGGGAGGTGGGGGAGAGGGCGAGGGGAGTGGCCGCGGCCTCCCCTCGCCCCCGGGTTGCGGCCTAGCCCGGGAAGTCAGAGCGGGTCCTTGGCCCCGCCGTAACGACCCCCCCCCCTTCCCCCACCTCCGGCCCGCCGCCCTCGCCGGGGCGAGCTGGGAGCCTCGGGCTCCCGCTCACAGTTCCCGTCCACCCCACCCCCACCCGCTGCACCCCACCCCCACGGCGCCTGCTCCTTTCCCAATCAACCTTCCTCCCCTCCCCCACATCCGGTGTTGGCGAAACCGTAGGAGCCCGCCGCAGCCCCGGAAAGCCGGCTTGTTCCCGACTCCCGAAGAGAGATCTGACACTAGATCGCTTTCTTCGCGACAACAGTTTCCCCAGTTTAGCGGTCCCCCACTGCCTAAATCAAACTGAGTGCCAGGAGCTGAATTTACCTACTCTCATTCCTCTCCAGGGTCCCACTACTTGGGAGATACTCTCAAACTCCACATACAGAAAGCCACCGACCTTAATCCGGTATCCTACACCCCTTCCTTACCTTAATTAACTCCCACCCCAGCCCTCCGCATCGGAGTCAAGAACAACAGGGACACTTCCGCTCTCCTTGTAGGATTGATGAAACCGTAATGAAGAACACCCCCTAAGCTCCCATAATCGGTGCGGATTCCTATGGGGAAGGCCCATGTTGTTGACATCTTGCAGGCCTTGGTTCTGGACCTTGAGAAGGAGGCTGTGGAACTAGTGATAGCGATGCTTTTTAGGGTAAATGTATGTAGGTATTGGGGGAAGGGGAGGGATCAACCGAAAAGCAATGAAAGTGGTTTACAGCTCAGATTTCAGTTCTTGCTGCTCCCATAGAGTTCAACTCGTGAGTTACTCCTTTACAGGCAGTAAAGCTTCCCCAGTCTAAAAATGTGGCAGAACGAAATTTGGATTAACTCTTGATACAAACAGTAAATTGAAAATGCAGCTTGTGAACCTTACAAATTTATACTCCCAAATCCCTTGTTTTTAGCCACCCGCATTTTTAAAAATTGAATTATTGTTATTTAGAGCTGAAAGGGCTCAATTAGCGTATGCTGTTAATGACCAGTATGTGGAGTTTGCTTTATATTTCCCGGATTTGACTTTTTGGGTTGTATTGTCAAATCACAGTCCTAAATGATGAATGTTGAATGATGCACTATGTTTTTGTTTAAGTGAGGTTTCCTGAAATTAAATAATTTCAGAACTAAGGGAAATTGATGTTGCTACCATGACGCATCCTAAAAATACACATTTTAAAAGCTGAAGGCATTTCAAGCAGAGATAGTTCTTGATGAACCAGAGAAAACATGGACCTGGGATTTGGAAGACCTGGCTTCTAGCTGCTACTAACTCTATGACTCTGGGAAGGTGGCCCTCAGTTCCTTTTTTCTATAACACGAAGAGATTGGACTGTTTGAATTCAGATTCAGAACTCAGAAGCTGGAAGGGATCATAAAGCCCTATAAGAAAGAGTTTGGGAATGTTCTTCATTGCTGTCACTTTTCTTCCAAAAATAACCTGGCTTGGAAGTCATTGTTCCAAAGGGAATTTGATTCCCCATAGAAATTGGAGACAAGGTAATGCGATTAGAGAGGAACAGCTGTATTTCTGCTTGAGTGATAAACCCACTAAGAGATTCTGGTACGAATTTTGGAGACATAAAGAGAATGAGTGTATGTACCTTAAGCACACCAGTTTCCTCGCTCTCTCCTGGCCGAAGATGCAGCACTTTTAGCGGTGCTGGGATTCTGGGATGTGTTCCTATTAATTCTAACACAGATGAAGATGATGTAGTAGAGGGGAAGATGGTGGCCGAAGGAATGGATAAAGAGGCAAAATTGCCTGCTAAAAAGAAAAGGAAGAAGGGTTTACGGATTAAGGGGAAAAGGCGAAGAAAAAAACTGCTCCTTGCAAAAAAGTTTAATAAGGATCTGGCATCTGGGAGGCCTGTTGCGGATGCTCCTGCTTTATTAGCTTCCAGTGCCCATGAGCAGGATGAAGAAAGTCTTTTCGAGAGCAATATAGAGAAACAGATCTACCTACCCAGCACCAGAGCCAAGACCTCCATTGTGTGGCACTTCTTTCACGTTGACCCCCAGTATACCTGGCGAGCTATTTGTAACCTCTGTGAAAAAAGTGTCAGCAGGGGTAAACCAGGCAGCCATCTGGGGACATCTACTCTACAACGACATCTGCAGGCAAGGCATTCACCTCACTGGACCAGGGCCAACAAATTTGGAGTCACTAGTGGGGAGGAGGATTTTCCTTTGGATGTGCCTTTATCTCCCTCTTCTGCTGGAAGCAGTGGAAGCTTTGAATATATCTCTACTGATCCATTAGATGAAAACAGAATGGGTAAGAAACGTGATAAATCGGTATCTGATGCCCTGAGGGCAGAAAGAGGGAGATTTCTCATCAAAAGTAACATTGTCAAGCATGCCTTAATTCCCGGGACAAGAGCCAAGACATCTGCGGTTTGGAATTTTTTTTATACTGATCCTCAGCACATCTCAAGAGCTGTGTGTAATATATGTAAACGGAGCGTGAGCCGGGGTAGGCCAGGTTCTCACTTGGGGACGTCAACGCTTCAACGACACTTGCAGGCCACACATCCCATCCATTGGGCCGTTGCCAACAAAGACAGTGGTGCGGTTGGGAATGGATTAGATGAGACTGAGACTGAGAGAAATGATCTCTTAAGCGATCCTCTGCATGGAGAGAAGTCTACAGGCAGCCACAGTTTAACAGCCGAGGACCTTAGTGACTCTGATTCAGACGAACCTCCTGTATTAGAGGTGGAAAATAGTAGAAGATCTGAGAGTCCTAATCCTGTTGCAGAGCAAGACACTCTGACCCATGCACAGGAGAGAGAGACAACATATTCCGAAAATTCAGTCTCAAGTCAAATAAGTCAGGCAATTATTCAGATGATTGTGGAGGATATGCATCCTTACAACTACTTCTCAACCCCAGCCTTTCAGAGGTTCATGCAGATTGTGGCCCCCGACTATAGATTACCATCTGAGACTTACTTTTTCACGAAGGCTGTACCTCAGTTGTATGATTGGGTCAGAGAAAAAATTTTCTTAACTTTGGAGAATGTTCAGAGCCAAAAGATCCACTTGACTGTGGACATCTGGACCCACGACCCATCCACGGACTATTTCATTGTGACTGTACACTGGGTCTCTTTGGAAACTGCACCTTCTGGTAATGGCAGGACCCCCAATTTTAGAAAGTGGGCAGTACTTTGTGTGACAGGTTTGGCCAAAGACTGTTTGATAACCAACATTTTACAAGAACTAAATGACCAGATTGGTCTGTGGCTTTCTCCTAATTTCCTCATTCCTAGCTTCATTGTTTCTGACAATTCTTCTAATGTGGTACATGCAATCAAAGATGGTGGTTTTACCCATGTGCCGTGCTTCCTGCATTGTTTAAATATAGTCATTCAGGACTTCTTCTGTGAGCACAAAAGCATTGAGAATATGTTAGTAGCTGCTAGGAAAACCTGTCATCATTTTAGTCATTCAGTCAAAGCCCGTCAGATACTGCAAGAGTTCCAAAACGATCACCAACTCCCGTGGAAGAATTTGAAGCAGGATGAAACTGGCCATTGGATTTCTACCTTTTATATGTTAAAATGGCTCTTGGAGCATTGCTATTCAGTTCACCATAGCCTTGGCAGAGCCAGTGGAGTTGTGCTCACCTCCCTTCAGTGGACCCTAATGACTTACGTTTGTGATATTCTGAAACCATTTGAGGAGGCCACCCAGAAAGTGAGTGTCAGGACCACAGGATTGAATCAGGTGCTACCCCTAATCCATCATCTACTTCTTTCTCTGCAGAAACTCAGAGAAGATTTTCAAATAAGAGGTATTACTCAGGCACTCAATCTGGTGGACAGTTTATCTCTGAAACTTGAAACTGATTCCCTCCTGAGCGCCATGCTCAAATCCAAGCCTTGTATCTTGGCTGCTTTGTTAGACCCTTGCTTTAAAAACAGTTTGGAAGACTTTTTCCCTCAAGGTGCTGATTTAGAAACTTACAAGCAGATCCTTGCAGAAGAAGTTTGCAACTATATGGAATCTTCAGAGGTCTGCCATATTGCGACTTCAGATGCTTCTGGTCCCTCAGGCATCGTAGGAGCTGATTCGTTTACCTCATCTATAAGAGAAGGCACCTCCAGTTCAGGGTCTTTTGATAGCTCAGCTGCAGATAATGTTGCCATTGGAAGCAAAAGCTTCATGTTTCCTTCTGCCATAGCAGTAGTGGATGAATACTTCAAAGAGAAGTATTCAGAGATCTCAGGAGGTGGTGACCCTTTGATTTACTGGCAGAGGAAGGTGAGCATATGGCCAGCTTTGACCCAAGTTGCCATTCAGTATCTAAGTTGCCCCATGTGTAGTTGGCAATCCGAATGTATCTTTACTGCAAATAGCCAGTTTCATCCAAAACAGATCATGAGCCTGGACTTTGACAATATAGAACAGCTGATGTTTTTGAAAATGAACTTGAAAAATGTTAACTATGATTATTCTACATTGGTTCTGAGCTGGGATCCTGGGAATGAAGTTATTCAAAGCAATGAAAAAGAAATATTACCTTAATTTCTTTTTCCTTTTTCCATTTGAAATGGGCAACTTGTTGCTATGTTACTGTATCCTAATTGCTATAGTTGTTAAACATAGTTACACTAATTATTCTTAATACACACATCTGGGGAAACCTGAAAACAAAGAGTGCTGAAAATTCCTCAGAGGTAATAATGTTGACAAAGTGAAGATTAAAAATTTCACAGTAGTAACTCAATATAGCTGTCACTTGAGATTTTGTTTATACCAATTAAGAGAGAAAAGGTATTTTTTAACTTAAAAAATATAGTGCAGCATTGAAAGGCTTTAGGCTATTTCTGGCTGGTAGATTGACTTGTAATTGGTTTTAAGTAAAAAAAATTTCTCCCATCATGGGAAATTTGATTTCTCTGAAACCAATGAAATTGAAGGGAAAACATACTAAGCTGGTATTCCTCCCCATCTCTCCCATTTTTCTGTTCCTTTAAAAACCCTCATCCATACTTACAAGTTGGCAAAAACAAAACTCACGAAATTTGGAAATTTCTAATTGCCTCCTCATACTGGTCAGCTTTACAATTTCAACTTACTGAGTGTGATAGAGTTACCCTTTATATTTAGGGATTGGATCTAAGTAAAAGGGGAACATTAGAAAACAATTGGGAAAAATTACTAAAATTACTTTTAGTCTTTGAGTTGCCTTTTTTAAGCTTTATAAAATAGTGGGAAGACAATAAAATAAAGATTGTATGGGTACTTTTTACACATACGGGCAAATGACATAATAGGTTTACAGAAATTGAGAAAGATTGAATGGGAATTGGAATAAAAGCCCCAGGAGCATACTTTTGACAAATGCAGTGTCCGTGTCCCAAAGAATGTTTCTCATTGTAAGTGATCTTAAGTGTCTTAAAATATATATGCTGAATGATCCATAATACTGTATTCTTAACTGTGAGATTGGTTTTTGGCTTTCAATCTTAGCTAAACATAAGCATTCAGTATTTTCAGGTGTTAGGAATCACTGCCTCACTGGTAAAATAAGAGAATTGATCTCAGTGACCTTTAAAGTCCCTTTCCACTCTCAAAGTATGTTTCTGTGGTTGAGTGGGAGGCCAGAGAATGATGACTTTTAGTGAAAGTCTATTACAAGTTTCAGACTGAATAACTAATGTAAGATCCCAATTTTTCCTTTTTTTCATTTTAGATTTGGGGATATTCCCTGCCCAAAAATTTCCTGGAAAATTGACTAGTATTAAGTGTGAGTAAAAGGTGTCCACTTTTTTTTAAGTTTTGATTTTAGTTTTGTCTTGGATAGTATTTGGCAAGATTTAGCCTAGAAACTATGTAGTACTTATTACATGAGAATCAAAATTGCTTTGTTACGGGGCTGGTTTCAAAATTTAGAACTCATTTCTCTGTATCAAAATTGTTCTTTTTTTGTTTTTGGGGTTTTTTTGTTTTTTGTTTTTGTTTTTTTTTTTAAATTCTTAAATGGTAAATGTACCATTGTGCAATGAAATTTCAACTCCCAAAGTTTACCCTTTTACTAACTGGAGTAAATGAATAATTACAAAGTCTTTAGTTGTAGCCATCATTTGTAAAAAAAAAAAAAAAAAAAAAAAAAGAAAAGAAAAAAGAAAAAAAAATGAAACCGGGCTGCATAAGCAAGCCTTTGCAGGGCCAATATTGAATGTCATGCCAGTGACACTGGTGTTGCTGTAAAAGAAGAAAAAAAAATCTTCCCTTGGATAGAGGCTTTCTGTATTTTGACAGTCCCAGTTCAGGATGGCTATAATGCTGCTCTGCCTTCTACAGCTTGCTGCACCACTCTGTAGTTACTCGATAACTATACGTTTCTATCTTTTTTGGTTAAACACTCCCTGAAGATGATAAAGATGATAATGATGTACATACATCCGTATTAGTATTATACACATTGATACATGTGTAAGGATCTCCCTTCATGTTTACTCTGTGGGCTGGGCGAAATTTAGTGTAACATATTGGTACACATCATGATACTTTGGTATAAGAGTAAGTTCACTATTTTTATAATGAACCCAAATCTGAAGGCTTTTATAGTGTATTTTAAAAGGGAAAACTTACCCAAATGTTTTATTTCTACACATTTGTGTATATGTGTGTGTGTGTGTGTATAAGCCAGTTAGTATGTATGTATATGTATATTATATACATAAAACACTATATTTTTTCATACAAGTATGCTTTTATTATACAGATAATAAAGATGGGGGAAGGTTTCTGTTTTTTTCTTAATAGGTGAAGAAATCTTGAAGACCAGAAATTGGATCTTGTTGAATTTTGGTGTTCTTTTTCTTTTTTCTTTTTCTTCTTTCTTTTTAAATTATATTGTTCGGCTATGGAAGATGGATTTTTTTTTTTCCCAATAATCTTTTGAATCTCAAGTTCATCTTTAAATGAACTCTCTTTTTGTTGGTTTTTTGTTTTTGTTTTTGTTTTTGAGGAGATAACTAACCCTAGCTGTCTCCAGTATGACAAAGGTTATTCAAATGGACTTAATCTCCCAGTAGTTGGGAGATGTTTTAAAAACACCTCCTGTGTTTGAATTGTGGCTGAGAGGTTTCCTTGGCAATGTGAGGAGGAAAATTCTTTCTGCCTCATTATTATTAATTCATGGATTGAGTGTTGGTTCGACCTACAGGCGTAATAGATTGGAACTCAGTGAAGACACAGAGGTTCCTGTTGAGAGCAAGCAGCTAATGTAAGTGTGGGAATGGGGTTTTTCTTATTAAGGGAGTGAACATTTTTGTAATTTAAGGCATAATTTTCCTGGGTCAGTAAGCAATTAAAAAGCCATTGTCAAGCCATTTTTTTCTTGTAATTATTTACAAGCTTTTGGTTTGGGGATGGAAAAACTCCCCCCCCCTCCTTTTTTTGATAATACATGCACATTATTAAAAAAGTAAAAACAATATACCACCTAATAGTAAGAGGTGATTCCATGTCCTCTTAAAAAAGCACTATCAAGGGCGCCTGGGTGGCTCTGTCAGTTAAGCGTCCGGCTTCGGCCTGTGTCTCCCATCTCGCCGTTCCAAGTTCGAGCCCCGCTGTGGGCTCTGTGCTGATGGCTCAGCTTGGGGCCTGTTTCAGATTCTGTATCTCCCTCTCTGCCCCTTCCCCACGCATGCACTGTTTCTCAAAAATAAAATAAACATTACATTTTGTTTTTGTTTTTGTTTTTAATAAAGCACTATCAAAGGGTGCCTGGGTGGCTCAGTCAGTTAAGCATTGGACTCTTGATTTCAGCTCAGGTCATGATCTCATGGTGAGATCAAGCCCTTCATCTGGCTCTGCACTGGGTTCGGAGCCTGCTTGAGATTCTCTCTCTCTCCCCCTCCCCTTCCCCAGCTTGTGCGAGTGCTTTCTCTCTCTCTCTCTCTCTCAAAAACACCATCTGTAGTTTATCATGACATAGTTCCATGTCCCTGCACGTAGATCTGCCTCATCTGTTTTTTTAATGACGTGATAGTGTTCTTTTATATGGAAGTGCTGTAGTTTAAGATCTCTCACTGATAGACATTTGGGGCTTTGCCATTAAAAAAAATAATAACCGTCCATCCAATTAATGGCCCTGTACACACATCTGTGTAAACTCTTTCCCTAAAAACAGTTTTCAGATGTGAATTAATACAATTCTCTAAAGAGGGTGTACTAGTTTACGTGAATGAAGATGTTTTTTGAATTTGTAAAAGTTCTTTTTTTTTTTTTTAATGTTTATTTATTTTTGAGACAGCGACAGAGCATGAACAGGGGAGGGTCAGAGAGAGAAGGAGGCACAGAATCTGAAACAGGCTCCAGGCTCTGAGCTGTCAGCACAGAGCCCGACGTGGGGCTCGAACTCACGGAGTGTGAGATCATGACCTGAGCCGAAGTCGGCCGCCCAACCGGCTGAGCCACCCAGGCGCCCCTAAAAGTTCTTGATATATCCTTTTAACTATGGTGATGCTAGGAAAGGTTCCCCCCCACCCCTACTCCCGGCCCAACCTGAGCCTATTAAAAACATATCACTCATTTAGGGGCACCTGGCGGCTGGTTAACCGTCTGACTTCAGTTCAGGTCATGATCTCATGGTCTGTGAGTTCGAGCCCCACGCTGGGCTCTATGCTGATAGTGTAGAGCCTGCTTCAGATCCTCTGTCTCCTCTCTCTGCCCTGCCCTTGCTCGCTCGGACTTGCTTTCTTTCTCTTTCAAAAGTAAATAAACATTTAAAAAAAAAATACCATGCATTTATTTTCCAGTGCTTGGTTATATTTTTTATATTAATAATGTAATCTAGAACTACCCTATGATCCAGCGATCACACTACTAGATATTTACCCAGAGAACACAAAAATAGTAGTTGAAAGGGACACATGCACCCTAATGTTCATTGCAGCATTATCTGCAATAGCCAAATTATGGAAACAGCCCAAGTGTCCATTGATTGATGAATGGATAAAGAAGATGTGGTAAATGTATACAATGCAATATTATTCAACCATAAGAAAGAATGAAATCTTGGCCATTTGCAACAACATGGATGGAGCTAGAGAGTATTATGCTAGGGAAAATTAGAGAAAGACAAATACCACGTGATTTTACTCGTGGAATTTAAGAAACAAAGGTGGGAAGAGAGACAAATCAAGAAACCGACTCTTAACTATAGAGAACAAACTGATGGGTGGGGGAATGGGTGAAATAGGTGATGGGAATTAAGGAGTGCACTTGGGATGAGCACTGGGTGATGTATGGAAGTGTTGAATCACTTTTGTATACATCAAACACTGTTCATTGACTAATTGGAACTTAAATAGGAACTTAAAAACCAAAAATGTAATCTAGGGATTATACTAATGTGGCATTGCCTCTCCGTCCCATAAACAGGGCAGCTGTCCTTTTTGCCGAGCACAGTTATCAATTTAGAATCTTTATTAGTATAGAGCTTTAATTAGCGAGCTAAAGCCTCTTTGCTCTCTTTGCTTTTATTACCCTGGAACCTTTTTGTATAAAGCAGAAGGTTTTTTTGTTGTTTTTTTTTTCAAATGGGAGGCCAAAGTTTTTTAAATTTCAAATGCCACTTTTTTCATAAGTCACATTTATCCATGGACTTGCTTGAATTCTGTGGATCTTACATTCACTTGTTTGGGAATATTACATTTAAATGTTCTATTTCACATCTGTAATAGCAATAAGTCTTGTTGTTTTTTCTTTTCTTTTTAACGTTTGTTTATTTTGAGAGAGAAAGAGCACAAGTAGGGGAGGAACAGAGAGAGAATCCAAGCAGGCTCCTTACTTTTGGAGACTTACTATCTAAAACTTCCAAGTCCCGAGATCTTGAAATGTACTTTGAAAGGACATATCTAAGGTCATAATCTTCCTTAGAATTCTGGTGCATAGCATTTTGTCTTTCGTCATTTAGAGATTCAGATGATGTCAAGTCTGATTTTCTTTGTTGTCAGTCTGCTTTTTCCTAGAAATCTGTGTGATTCTATCTTCACTCCTTGGAATTTGACATTTTCAGCTTATCTCTGGTACAGTAGAGATATCTTTAAGTTTTTTTTAAGCAATCTGTACACCCAGCGTGGAGCTTGAACTCACAACCCTGAGATCAAGAGTCGCACACTTCACTGACTGAGCTAGCTGGGAGCCCCAGTAGAGATGTCTTTAAGGAAATTTTCTGCCTGGCATTTGATGAACCCCTTTTAATTTACAGACTCAGGTTCAAAAAAAAAACCTCAAGTTTATTCATTGTAGGGAAATTTTACTGTATTTTATCATTATCTCTACCAGTTCCATTCTTTTTTTTTTTTTTTTTTTAAGATCTTCCATTGTATAGAAATTTAATCTCCTGGAATTATTTCCATGTTATATACATTTTCTTGTGTTGATGTCTTTCCGCATTCTGGAAGATATCCTGACGGTGATACTGTACAATTGAGTTGTGTTTTTCATCAATGTTTATTCTGCTTCCTGTTCTTTTGAAATCTCGGGGGAAGAGGCTAGAAATTTGCGTTTTCTTATTTTTTGCACTTTCTTTTGCTTCTCCTCTGTTTCATAGCAATATATTCATTTGTATCAAGCTGTGTCCTTAGCATGAAGATTTTAAAAGAATTTCTTTTTCCTACATTAATTCAGGAGTAGGATAGGAGAGTTACTCCTCTTGGCTTCCTTTCACTATTGAAAAGTAACCAGGTTTTTCTTGGCATCATGAAAAGTTTTTTTCTTTTAAAACTTAAGAAATTTATCAGTGTGCATCTTGGTTTTAGGTCCTTGCAAAGTTGGGGTAGTGCTGATTACTGTCAAGTTTTGTTTTTTTAACTCTGGAGATGGCTTTTGTTTTGTTTTGGGCTGTTTTCTTGGATAGCAGTTATATTCTTTTTTTTCCCCCTAGTGAAAGTTACAGAAGTTCAGTGTGTAAAACAGATATATGACGGAGCTGTTCTGTTGAAACATTAGTAGGGCAGTGCCCATCTACTCAACGTTCAGTCTCCCTGCTCTGTGCCCCTGTGAGGGAGTTTTGCAGAGCCTAACTAAAACAAACAAAAACCACTGTAATTTGCAACAATTCATGCTGTTTTGCTATTACTTCTTAAGTACCATTTTGTTTGATTGGGATGTTTTCAGGAATGAAATTGACCCCTGAACCTTTTATTTTCCTTTCGAAAATTTTTTTCTTTTGTAAAACGTTTTTATTCTTGTCTCATTAATACTTTCTCTTTTTGTATATGTATCATTGTAATTATTTGGATATCCCTTAGAGACTTGATCCCATTTGAGGTAGTGTTTTAAATTACCTTTTGGTGTACCTGCTATTACAGAATGCACTCCCTGTGTTTAGGGTCAGGGGAATCCTACTAGTGGATCAGTGAGGTGCTATGAAGGGTCCAATCCTTGTCCAATTCTGTAGTGGATCTGTGATGGGCAGGCCGGTTAGGACAGACTTACATTTTTTATTATGTCTGTGTTGCATTGTATTAGAAAATTTAATGTTCTTATGAGCATAAAATAAAATATAATAAATAGCCGCCTGTAATCCGGCCAATCACCCTGGTGGTAACTACTGTTAATAGTTTGGTCTATGTTCTTCCAAACTTCCTGTTGCTTCATCTTCACCGACATTTAGTGCTGTCAGTGTTCTGGATTTTCACCATTCTAAAAGGAATTTGCAATTCCCTAATGATGTATGATGTTGACCATTTTTGTGTGTGTTTATTTGCCATCTGTGTATCTTTGGTGAACTGTCTTTCTAGATCTTTTGCCCATTTAAAAAAAATACGTATTTTTTTTGAGAGACAGAGCCTGTGTACTTGAGTAGGGGAGGGGCAGAGAGAGAGGGAGAGAGGATCCCAAGCAGGCTCTGCACTGTCAGCACAGAGCCTGACACGGGGTTCAGTCCCACCAGCTGTGAGATCATGACATGAGCCGAAATCAGAAGTCTGACACTTAACTGACTGAGCCACCCAGGCACCCCTTTGACACTTAACTGACTGAGCCACCCAGGCACCCCTTTGTGCCTGTTTATAATTGGTTTGTTCATTTTCTTACTGGTGAGTTTTAAGTGCTCTTTTTATATTTTGGATACCAGTCCATTGTGAGTTATGTATTGTTGCTTTTTTTAATGTTTATTTTTTTTTTTTTGAGAGAGAGACACAGTGTGAGCAGGGGCTAGGGAGCAGAGAGAGAGAGAGAGACGGAAACACAGAATCCAAAGCAGACTCCAGGCTCCGAGCTGTCAACACAGAGCCCAGTGTGGGGCTCGAACTCATAATGAGATCATGACTTGAGGCAAAAGTCGGCCGCCTAACCAACTGAGCCACCCAGGCGCCCTTCAGTTAGTTAATGTTTTGCAAAGATTTTCTGCCAGTCACTGGTCTTCCGTTTTCTTTTCTTTTATGTTTATTTCTGAGAGTGAGAGAGACAGAACACAAGTGGGGGAGGGGGAGAGAGAGAGGCAGACACAGAATCTGAAGGAGGCTCCAGGCTTCAAGCTGTCAGCACAGAGCCTGATGAGGGGCTCGAACCCATGGATTGCAAGATCATGACTTGAGCCGAAGTCAGACACTTAACCGACTGAGCCACCCAGGCACCCCCTTGTGTCCCATTTTCTTAACGGTGTTTCCACAGAAGCCTCACCAGAAGCACCTTTAACATTCATATTTCCCGCAGCAGTTTCTTCTAGGCTTTTCTATGGCATGCCTCCAAACTCTTCTGGTCTCTATTCATGACCCAGTTTCAAAGCTTCTTCCACATTTGTAGGTGGTTTTTCAGCCACACCCCATTTCCCAGTACTCAAATCTGTATAATGCTACATATTATCACGTCACATGGAAGTACTATAACTTTTTAAAACGAGTCCAGTTTTTGAACATGTGGGTGTTTTTTTCATTGTTAAAAGCAAAGTGATGGTAAACTTGATTGAATATTTACCTCGGGATAAATTCTAGAAATGAAATTGTGCATCACAGCATATGCACATTTAAAGGTTTTAGTATATGTTTAGTGGCATTCTTAATTCCTAACCTAGGTTGCTGATTTCAAGGCTGGTTTTTATTGTGGTCTGCTATTCTTGGATTAGGATTATTAGTGGGAGATATGATTGAGTTTGATTTCATTTCAAGTTGTAGATCAGTGTTTCTGAAACCTGGTCTTCTGGTGTATGTGAATTTATAGAAACCCTTTCCAAATTCTGGCAGGTGCTCTTACCATGTGTTTTTATTTCTGTAGAAGCTTTCTTGAGTACTTCACTGTGAGGGCCAGGGTATGGCAAGAGCAGAGGGTGGGATGTTGGTAGTTTTGTGTATTTTATGGAAGGAATCCCAAGGACGACTTGCACCTTGTTATAATTGGTGTTGTGCAGCTCTGTTTTTGTCAACCGTGATTTCTTTTTTTTTTTAATTTTGCCTAATTTTTTTAAGTTTATTTTTGAGACAGAGAGAGGCCATGTGTGTGAGTGGGGAAGGGGAAGAGAGAGACTCCCAAGCAGGCTCCACGCCATCAGCGTGGAGCCTGATGTGGTGCTGGATCCCACAAACTGAGATCATGACCAGAGTTGAAATCAAAAGTTGGATGCTTAACCCACTGAGCCACCCAGGCGCCCTGGTGTGCAACTCTTTAGCCATCTTAATTCCATAAGCTAGCTCTACAGATGTATTCAGGGGTAATTGTTTCATCAGTTATTCTAGTGAGACAGCTTTTCCTACCTACTTGTATACTTTTGAATTAAAAATGCTTGTGAAAATATTGGGACTTTTGTCAGATGAAAAAAACCTAGTTTGTCAGATACGTAGATTTAGCAAATATCTTGTGTAAAATAACGTAAATCCCATCAATAATCTAAAATTAGATTAGTGGGCCACCCAGGTGGCTCAGTTGGTTAAGCGTCCAACTTTGGCTTAGGTCATGATCTTGCAGTCTGTGAGTTCGAGTCCCTCATCGGGCTCTGAACTGACAGCTCAGAGCCTGGAGCCTGCTTCGGATTCTATGTCTCCCTCTCTCTCTGTCCCTCCTCTCTTGTGCTCTGTTCCCCCCCCCCAAAAAAAATAAATAAACATTAAAAATAAAATAATAAAATGTAGATTATTTATTGAATTAGCAATGCTTATTTTATGCTGATGTAATGAGCACCATAGAGAATACGAAAGAAGGGCATGGCTATCCTTAACAAAAATTTTACATTATAAATGAGAAAGTATAATATTCACATAAGAATAAAATACTAACCAGTGCTCACTAAGCCCTGCACAGGTAAGGACATATTCATGCAATTAAAATTTGGTTTTAACAGTGTGATCTCAGTCAAGGTGATTTGGAGGAGGAAGTTGGCAGAATTTATCTGAAGTACTTTAATTCATTGTCTCCTCATTTTAGGATTGCATTTTAAAGACGATTTCTGTGATTGAGTGGTCTTTTGGAAGATTAAACCCATTTCAAGAGGACTTGGAGCTGGTCCTCGCCTTGAGGAAGCAGTGGCTTGTTTTCAAGAAGCCACTTCTAATCTGAGGATCTACCCAGCATGCCTAATCAAGGAGAAGACTGCTATTTTTTTTTCTATTCTACATGTACCAAAGTAAGAATTGGCATCTCTAAATCAGTTCTTTCTACAGTTTCTCTAATAAAATTTGATAAGATTTACCCAGTATACTAAGTTTTTATGTTTTGTTTTCCTCAACTGTTTATTGTCTGCTACCTGCTACCATTGTTTAAAAAGAGAATCGCACTCCTGGGAGACTTGCATCGTTCATCCTTGTTTTTTCTCCTCTCGTATGCTCTTCACTGCCCTTCACGTTCTACAAAAGTGGAAAGGTTTACAGCGCATAGGCATCACTCACTGTTCTCTTATTGATAATTAATCTGTTCGGGGCGATTTCAGAATGAGGAGCGCTTTGGCCCAGCTTGCAAACTTTGATTTTACTTACTTTGAATTAAATGAATGTGTGGGTTGTATTATACTTCTAGAAACTATCGTGGGTTGAATTTGACTTTTTTTCTTCAGATTTCCTGCTGAGTCATCAAGCCATTCTTCTAAATACGCTTCTGCAGCATTTTTTGCTTTTTCTGTGTCCAGATTTCCTGTTTTTCTGCTTAATTTTTCTGCAGCTTCATTGAGATCTATCCACTTTTCTGCGCCTTTATGACTAATTCTATAATTGTATATGTTGTTAAAAAAAACCTTTTTTAAAATCATCTTGGTGCTGTGTTTAAAATGATCAGTTTTGAGCAAAGCCCTGATCACATAGCAGGTTGCACAGCAGTAGTGTTCTGTTTAAGATATTACCATTGTATAAAGTATATAATGAAGCATAGAATTAAACTGAAATCCTAATCTATTAACTTTCTGATTTTCCATCAAAAGCTAGTTACACAAGTCAAGATGTATGAAACGGTTTTGAAGAACTGTAAAATGTATTTTTAAAGTGTACCACTTTAAATACTCCCACTTATCTTTTTGAACCCCATCTCTCAGCTTATGTCACTTATGTTATAAAATCAGATGAAGGATACTGTCAAGGAAATTATAAATTTGTTGACCTCAGATTGTTCTTGTCTTCCCCCTGCACTGTTTTCTACCTTGCCTGTCTCCTTACTCCTTTGTGTTTGTCTAGATGCCAGGAAACTGTTACAATGAACATTTCACGTAGGCTCTGTTTTGGTACCACAGTTCTTTTCTGTATTCTCTTTGTTTACAGGGTGACAGCTGTCCATTCCGTCACTGTGAAGCGGCACTAGGAAATGAAACTGTTTGCACATTGTGGCAAGAGGGGCGCTGTTTTCGACAGGTGTGCAGGTTTCGGCACATGGAGATTGATGTAAGGTTTCAGTTTGTACTGTAATATGTAGTCTGGTGTTGTGATGGGCCAATGCAAAATACAGGGGGGAAATGACATTTTATGTAATATGCAGGTTACTTTTTTTTTTTTTTTTGATGAGATAGTGAAATTTCTGTCATAATGCTCACCTAATAACTTGATATTTTGGAGTATTGGTATCATTTTCTAGGAGGCAGTTTGGTAATCTGTCGAAAGTGTAAAAATTTTGTATGTGTCACTGGGGAGTATTTTTGTTTCTATGTTTATTTTAAAACCACCTCAAACTTAGAGGAAAGCTGCAAGTACAGTATAAAACGTTTTTCTGAGCCACTTGGGAGTAAACTGTCACCTCCAAATAACGTTCACAAGTATTTCCTACAAACAAGAAGGACATTCTCCTACATAACCATAATACAGCCATCAAAATGAGAAAATTGGGGCACCTGGGTGGCTCAGTCAGTTAAGCATCTGACTCGATTTCAGCTCAGGTCATGATCTCGTGGTTCATGAGACTGAGCCCCGCATCAGGCTCTGTGCTGACAGCGTGGAGCCTGCTTGGGATTCTCTCTCTCTCCTTCTCTGTCTCTGCCCCTCACCTGCTCTCACGTACACATGCACATGCGCTCTCTCACTCTCTCTCAAAATAAGTAGATATATGTTTTTTAAAAATGAGAAAATTAACATTGGTATATTACCTTCATTTAATCCAGAAACCCCATTCACGTTTTGCCATTGTATCAGTTACATCCATTAATGCAGAAGGAGCAAGTCCAGAATCTAGTGTTGTATGTAGTTGTCCTCGCTCTCATTCTCCCTCAGTCTAAAACAGTTGTTCAGTCTTCTTTACTTTTCATTTGCCTTGACATTTTGGTAGGTATAGGCCAGGTATTTTCTAGAACGTCCTGCAGTTTGGGTTTGTCTGGTATTTCCTCATTACTAACTTCAAGTTATGTATCTTTGACGGGAGTATTAGTTCTTCTCATTGCATGTCATTAGTGACACAGTCCTATAGTCTTTAATTATCCCATTACTGGTGATGTTAAATTAACCCTGATCCCTTCATTAAGGTGGTACCAGATTGCTTCACTATAAAGTTTTTCTTTTTGTAACTAATATGTATTTTGTGGAGAGGTACTTTGAGACCCTGTCATTGCCCCATTTCCTACCAAACTTTCCGTTTTTTCCACTTAGTTACCTATATTTGTGTGAACTCAAGGTTTTCTCTTTTATTCAATGTGTTACAGCTCCATTACTATCATTTTTTTTTATCAAGTTGACCCAGATTTTCCCTTTAAGCTGACTTTTGTGTCCTTTTGATGTTTACATCATTCTTTGAACACCTTTTTGCTTTCTAGCCTAATAAGATTTTTTATTAGGCTCATCCTGTATTTTTCCTCCTCCAGCCCTGGAATCAACCATTTCTCTAAGGAGCCCTGGATTCTATTAGTGAAGAATGCTATATGTATATAGAAATAAGATTTGGGTAGCTCCTGGAGTCTCACTGCTTCCAGGCCTGCAATGGACAGAACAGGGGAGTAGTATATAAGTGTATTCATATAGACACATTTACCTCATTATTTATTTTTTATGTCTGTGTATTTGAATCAAGAGTTCACAAAGATGCCTTCAGTTCACCAGCACTGCAGGGTTTATTTAGTCTAGGCTCTCCTTTTCCATACTTGTAACTCTCTTTTCCAAAAGTAAGAAAGTCGCTTCCCACTGTCCTTAACATCAGCTGATTTTATCAGTCCCCTGGTTCTGTAAGCCAGTGTCATATCACAGCCTCCTCCTTCCTCTCAGGCTCTGACATCACACATGAGGCTGCTGTTCTTCCACAGGGACATCTTGCTCACTTTGTGTTGGTTCCGACAACCCTGTAACAGGCCTTGTTCCTTGCTCCACCGTGAGGACCTCATCTTCACCATGCTTGGACCCCAACATACTGCTCCTCTCCCGCGGATGCCCTTTTCACACCTTTGGTCTCTGATATCTGTGTTGGAGAGCCCTCCTATGTGAGATGCCTACTTTCTCACCCTGCGTGTATTCAGACTCTGTAGCAGGTCCCCACTTGGGAAGAACCTACCTTCCTTATCCTGCTTGGTCATTGCCCATTCTACGCTGGCCCTCCATAAATATACACTCTCTATCCTACCCTGGGATCCCTTCTGCACGGAAGCCTTGCTCACCCTGCTTGGGCTCCATCACTGTGCTGGCCACCCTCCCAACTCCTTCTGGGTTCTGACACCTTAGGCCAGTTCCACCTTGTCACGTGATGCCTTCCTCATTCAGTCAGGCTCCCAACACCCTGCTCTGCGCCACATGCCCAGCATGAATGCCTGCCTCTCATCTCTTGGCCTCACCTAATGCCCTTGGACTACATTGTTTGAGGGGAGGTGGGGAAGGAAGGAAGACTGACCATGCACTTTATATGCCTGGGGTTACAGAGCTACTCCAGGTAGGTTCTAGATTTATGGCCTCTTAACTGCATTCTGTGCTGCCTATCTTCCAAAGAGCAGGGAATTCACTAAATAAATTCAGAGAAATACTCTGCAGCTTTTGAAAATTAATGTAGTACTGGCAAAGTATAAATTGGCACAACTCCCTAAAAGGCGTGGTGTGTCAAGAGTCTCTAAGAACATCTACATTTAGAGGGAAACCTGAGTGACTCAGTTGGTTAAGTGTCACACTCTTGGTTTTGGCTCAGGTCGTGATCCCACAGTTTGTGGGTTCAAGTCCCACTTGTCTTCCATGCTGACAGCACGGAGCCTGTTTGGGATTCTCTCTGCCTCTCTCTCTCTCCCGTCCCCTGCTCATGCTCTCTCTGTCTCTCTCAAAATAAATAAATAAACCTGAAAAATAAATTTACGTTTAGATATACTCTAGAACTCATCAGGAGACTCAGCATATAGTTGTATTTCGTGGCTAAGATTTATTACAGTGATGGGGAGGTACACTGATTATAAATGAAAAAAAGACACAGGCAGAGTCTGGAGGAATCCGTGTGCGGTTTTCTTTTATGATCTCCCTCTCATGACGGGTCACACAGAGCACACACTTCCCTGGCAATGAAAGTGCAGCACTACGTGTGGGATGTTCCTGCCCAGGGAAACCCATTAGAAACTCAGCATCCAAGATTTTTAATGGGGCTAATCATGTAAGCACCCTCTACCTATCACATTCCAGAACTCTAGACTCCCAGAAGGATGGCAGCCTAAGACATGTTATTTGCACAGTCTGGGCACCGTGATCAATTAACTGACTAGGAACATTCCAACAGCCAAGTTCCCACATGCCAACCAAGGGCCAACTTAGCAAGCAGGCTACCTAAGGATAGCAGTCTTTGGGCTGTATCTTCAAAAATACTGTATGCTGGGTTTTGTTTTGTTTTGTTTTGTTTTGTTTTGTTTTTGTGTTTTTAGCTTTGTGTCATCTGTGCTCACATGTGCAAAAGAAGATAGATGCAGAATTACTCATAATTTGTAATGATAAGATATGTGAAATAACCTAATCCTCATTTAAAATAAATTTGCTACAATTAGGAGCATCTGGGTGGCTCGGTCGGTCAAGCATCTGGCTTCAGCTCAGGTCATGAGTCTCATGGTTTTGTAGGTTCGAGCCCTGCGTCAGGCTCTGTGCTGACAGCTCGGAGCCTGGAGCCTGCTTCGGATTCCGTGTCTCCCTCTCTCTCTGCTTTTGCCCCATTTGCACTCTGTCTCTCTCTCAAAAATAAATAAAACATTAAAAAAATTTTGTTAATAAAGTAAATTGCTACATTCATACAGTGGAGTACTGGACAGCTGTTAAAATTTTTTAAAAGGGAAACTTTATTGATAAGGAAAGATTGGGATATATTGTCAGTGAAAAAGCAAGGGGGTAGAATAAGGTGCATAATATGCTACCATTTGGTAAAAAAAAAAGAGAAGAATTTATATTTGTTTTTCATTTGCATACGTATTTTTAAAATCTCTGGGGGTATAAAAGAGAAACTTAAAACATGGGTCGTCAGGGAGTGGGGACAGGAATGGAAAGGAGTGTTTTTACTGTAACCCCCTCTACATGCAGTTGATTTTTATTATTCATGGGTTCCATGTTTGCAAATTCACCTACTTGCTAAAATTTATTTGTAACCCCCAAATCAATACTTGTGGTGTTTTATGGGCCATCTGCAGACGTGTGCAAAGCATTGAAAAACTTGAGTCACGTGACCTACACACTCCCAGCTGAGATGGAACAAGGTGACACTCTGCTGGCTTGTTTTAGTTCTCATACCATTAGCAAGTGTCCTTTTTGTGGTCTGTTTAAAGCCACGTGTTTTGCATTTTTGTCCTTTTTCTTGGTGATTTTGCTGATTAAAATGGTTCCCAAGTGTGGTGCTGAAGTGCTGTGTAGTGTTACTAAGTGCAACAAAGTTCTTAAAGTGCCTTATGTAGAAAATACCTGTATTAGATAAGCTTCATTCAGTTGTGAGGTATAGTGCCCTTGGCCTTGAGTTCTGTGTTAATGAATACACTAAAAAAGGTGTCTTTAAACACAAACACCCGTTCAACCGTGCTACATTGATTATTTGATAAAAATGTGACCAGAAACTTGCAGGAACCTGACTAACTTAAACTCTGTATTTCCCTTAGGAGCAGTCGGGTTCACTATTAGCTAATTTAGTATTCATAGTGACTTCATAGAATTAGCTGTATGTCTTTGGACCATGTGCTGTATTACCTTTTAAATATTAAAAAAAAATTCTGTAGGAGAATGTTACTAGGGAGGATCTGTTGCTAAGTGAAAAGTGGGTACACTTATATGGAATACTTTTAAGTTTTTAAGTATACATGTAGACATTTATAATTTTTCTTCTTCTTTTTTATTTTTAAATAATAAACTCTAGACCCAACATGGGGCTTGAACTCATGACCCCAGAATCCAGAGTTGCTCTACCAACTAAGTCAGCCAGGCACACCTTTAGTTATAGATACAGATATAGATATACATTTGGAGAGAGAATTCTGTATTTCTTTTTGGGTAATAGCATAGCAAGCATTTATTACCATTTTCCAAGTGGTTTTCATCGTGTATTACTTTTCACTTAGAAACAAAATCCAGTGGGGTGCTTGGGTGGCTTAGTTGGTTAAACATCCAGCTCTTGGTTTCAGCTCAGTTCTTGATCTCGAGGTCCATGTGTTCGATCCCCACATTGGGCTCTGTGCTGACAGCTCAGAGCCTGGAGCCTTCTTCACATTCTGTGTCTCCCTTTTTCTCTATCCCTCTCCCGCTTGTGTGTTCTCTCTCTCTCTCTCAAAGATAAATAAACTTTAAAAAAATTTTTTTTATTTTAACATGTTATTTTATTTTTTAAGAGACAGAGAAGGACAGAGCACAGGCAGGGGAGGGGCAGAGAGAGAGGGAGACACAGAATCAGAAACAGGCTCCAGGCTCTGAGCTGTCAGCAGAGAGCCCGCCGCGGGGCTTGAACTCATGAACTGCGAGATCATGACCTGAGCCAAAGTCAGACACTTAACCGACTGAGCCACCCAGGCGCCCCATAAATAAACATTTTTAAAAAAAGAAACAAAATCCAGTAAGTGTGTTAAACAGAGCAAGTAAGTGTCATGTGACTATATACATGTGTCATGTATATAGAGGATATCATTACAGAAGTCATCCAGTAATTTGAAAACTGCTTCCAGGAAAGAAGTAAAAACTTAAGCAAAGACAGACCCAGGAGCATTAGGTTTTGCCTTAAGGAAGGAGTAATTGAATAATTGTTACTTCTGTCTAAAAGAGAATAGTACTATTATGCTTCCCTTTTGCATGTGCCAGGAGACTAATACATTCTGTCCATTTCTTTGAAAGGTAAAGGTTTTTGCTGTACTGTTTATTTTTTTTAATTTTTTTTAATGTTTTTATTTATTTTTGAGACAGAGAGAGACAGCATGAATGGGGGAGGGGCAGAAAGAGAGAGGGAGACACAGAATCAGAAGCAAGCTCCAGGCTCTGAGCCATCAGCCCAGAGCCTGACGCGGGGCTCGAACTCACGGACCGCGAGATCGTGACCTGAGCTGAAGTCGGACGCTTAACCGACTGAGCCACCCAGGCGCCCCTTTGCTGTACTGTTTAAAAATAGGTAATTATAGGGGCACCTGGGTGGCTCAGTCAGTTGGGTGGTCCAACTTCGCCTCAGGTCATGATCTCATGGTTCATGAGTTTGAGCCCTGCATGGGGCTCTGTGCTGACAGCTCAGAGCTTGGAGCCTGCTTCAGATTCTGTGTCTCATTAGCTCTCCGCCCCTCCCTGCCCTTGTGCTCCGTCTCTCCCTCTCAAAAAATAAATTAAAAATAATAAATAAGTTAATTAATTAAATAAAACAAAAATAGGTAATTATACATGTGGCAGTAAACTCAGGACATCAGTTTTGTAAGTACTTTTTTTTTTTCTAACCGAAATGCTTTTCAGAGATGTTGAGCTAATTTTCATTTCCATTATCAGTACACAGGGCTGTATGATTCTTCCACATTCCCACTGACACAGTGTATTATCAAATAATTTCTCAAAATCGTCAATTTTTATCTTTGCCCTTTTTGCTACATTTAAGGATCTTTTTATAATGGTAATTGTTTTTGTTTCTCTCTCCCATATTTTTAGCTTTCTGAAGCAATGCTGCTATTCTTTCCTAGAATTTTTTTTAATTTATTCTTGAGAGAGAGTGAGCACACCTGTGTGCATGCTCGAGGGGGAGAGGGGTGGAGGGAGAGAGAAAAAGAGTCTTAAGTAGCCTCCCTGCCCAGCACAGAGCCCGATGCAAGGCTCCACCTCACAACCGTGAGATCGTGACCTGAGCCGAAATCAAGAGTCAGATGCTGAACCAGCTGAGCCATCCAGGAGCCCCACTCTTCCTACAGTTTTAAACCTTAGGTTGCTTATTATGATGAGCGATCCGACATAATCCAACAGATGCAGTTCTGTGTTCCCCCTTTATCTCTTGACTGTCACCAACTGTGCCCTCGAAACTTCTCACTAACCTGACTGCTCTACCACAGAGAAATTTTACCTGTTTTTTTTTTGTTTTGTTTTGTTTTTTAATTTTTTTAAATTTTTTTTTTTCAACCTTTATTTATTTTTGGGACAGAGAGAGACAGAGCATGAACAGGGGAGGGGCAGAGAGAGAGGGAGACACAGAATCGGAAACAGGCTCCAGGCTCTGAGCCATCAGCCCAGAGCCTGACGCGGGGCTCGAACTCACGGACCGCGAGATCGTGACCTGGCTGAAGTCGGACGCTTAACCGACTGCGCCACCCAGGCACCCCAGATTTTACCTGTTTTGATCTCTACATCAGTGCAGCCACACAGTGTGTACTCTTCTTGTGTCTGGCTTCTTTCCTTTTGCACTGTCATGTTAAGTGTAGCAGTGGTTTATTCCTTCTGTCTACTGGGTAGAGTGCTCTTGTATGAAAAAACCACAGTGTATTTATCCATTCTGGTGTTTGTGTACATTTGGTTTTCCATTTTGGAGCTGTTAACAAACAGTATTGTTTTGAACACACGTACACATCTAGCGTATGCATTAGCAGTAATGTATGTATTTCTGCCGAGCATATATCCTGTGACCCAGCAGTTTATTCTTGATGTGAGGGTATTTCTTTTCTCGTTCCCCTTCAGAAGGGTGCGGTAGCTTGTGAAGGAAAATACCAGTCCTTAGTGTGTTACATGTGCCTTCCTTGGAGAAGTCACAAAAGGAAAAATCAATCTCAAAGCTATGAACTCGCAGCTTCAGATAATAACTGCAGTTTAGTGAGTCCTTTCTACGTGCTAAGTGTTTCGTGTACGTTATTTCATTTAATCCTTACACGAAACTTAAATAGCTACTCTTATTGCCATTTTATAGCTGAGGATACTAAGACTTAGAGGCATTAAATTACCTGTCCACCATCACATGGCCAGTATGTAGCATAATGGTATCTTTGATTCCATAATCTTAACTAATATATTATCCTGCATCTGTAAGTTAAGTGTAGGCATTGAGAGGTTCTAGGATGAGACAACAGCAGAGGAACTACTTCCCTACCCACTTCCTCTCCCCATCAAGCATGAAGAGCGTCACTTTCAGCAACCCTCTTGCTCACAGTCAGCTCACATACCTCAGAGTTTTGAAGCCTGTGATGAACTTTATTGTTCAGAAAACAAATGACCAAAGTAACACAGGTCACAACTCGTTTTTTATTTGAAAACAATGTGTTTTTTCCTCTAGAAAAAACGTAGTGAGATTCCGTGTTACTGGGAGAATCAGCCAATGGGATGCCAGAAGCTGAACTGCGCTTTCCATCACAACAGAGGACGTTACGTCGATGGCCTTTTCCTACCTCCAAGCAAAAGTGAGCTGTGTTTTTAGTTTTAAAAGAATAGTTACTATTTAGTGAACACCTGCTGTGTGCAGTACATAGAGTACTTTACATACATGGCCTTTTAGTCCTGCAAGAGAACAGTTTTATTTCCACCTTATAGATGAGGGAGCTGAACTCTTCTTTAAGGTTAAATGACTTACACCTAGATAGCCCTGCTCATAAACCGGTAAGTATCATAAGCTTTTGTCGCCAAAAGCCATGCTGCCTCACAAATGTTTCTCGGCATGACAGTTTAGATTACGATAGCTTCATTTCCCATTTTCTTATCAGACCCAATGAGTTTTCCAAAAGAAACTTGATTCTCCAGGCCAGGGTTCGACAGAACTGGCCCCCCACCTGTTTTATAAAATAACCTTCTATTGGAAGGAAGCCATGCCCATTCGTTCAAATATTTTCTATGGCCAGATTTTATGCTCCTGCTGCAGAGTTGAATAGTTGAGACACAGTAGTCTGCAAAGCCTGAAATACTTACTGTCCCAGCTGTTTACAGAAAGGGTTTGCCAACCCTGCTTAGGTGATTAAAATTTGATGGCTACACATTTTGGCCCCCATTTAAGAGAAAAAAGTGGCTTTGCTCCTCTCTGGTTTGGTTCAGAAGTGTTATGTCTACTATCTCTTATTTGCTGAGCAAAAAGCCTCAAATTTCAGTATTAAAATTAAATGTCTAGAATTTGCAACCAGTTTTATACGTCTAGCCTCCAGATTAGTCTGTGTTTTGAACACCTACTTTGAGTGTGTTTATGTACGGTGAGGAGTTACTAGCTAAAAGCCCTGTTTTCCCTCCCTGGGAGTGTGCAACTTAATTGTGAAAATGGGGAAATCGGGTATAAAAGGACATAAGTGCTCATAAGGAAAATGCACCAAACTTCTATGCGGTTGGAGATTTTTTGATGAAGTGGGACTTTATCTTCTAGTTTTAACTTCTGACTGATGTTGTGTATCTAGCTGTGCTCCCCAGTGTGCCTGAGTCACCAGAAGAGGAAGTGAAGGCTAACCAGCTCACAGTTCAACAGAACAAACTGTCTGTCCAGTCTAATCCCTCCCCCCAGCTGCGAAGTGTTATGAAAGTAGAAAGTTCGGAAAATGTTCCCAGCCCCACCCATCCACCAGTTGTAATCAATGCTGCAGATGATGATGAAGATGATGATGGTGAGTTTTCAGCTCTTTCTTTAAGGCAAATAAGTGACTGGGGGTCATTTAGTGAGTTAGAAATCAGAATGAGAGCCTGTTGTTAATTGTACATTTGCCTTACATGTTGATACATAGATCAGTTTTCTGAGGAAGGCGATGAAAGCAAAACGCCCATCCTGCAACCAACTCCCGAAGTTCACAACGGATTACGAGCAGCTTCTGCCCGCAAACCTGGGGTCAGTTTGAAGCAAGGTAAGAAGAGGCCGTCTTGTTGCTGGTGCCTTCTCATGAGTCTTGCAGCACTGTTGAATGTGCCCAAACTCTTTTAAATAACTTGGGAATGAATCACGATCACCGCAACCTCTTTCTCCTCCGCCCCCACTGTACGCACAAGCAGATTTACACATACTTTCTCTTATTTGTCCAGAAAACATTTGCCTGCTTGCTGTGCACAAATAAAACACAGAGGGCGTGAGGTGTTCTTTCCTCATGTGGTTTCTGTTTGGGTTTCTCAGGTGAATGTTTGAATTTTGGAATAAAAACCCTTGAGGAAATTAAGTCAAAGAAAATGAAGGAAAAATCCAAGAAGCAAGGTGGTAAGTCATCAGTTTTGACACGGGTGGTCAGATTTTACTACAGGAGAATAACAAGAACCTTCTGATGAGGACACTTGGCAGCAGCCAGAATGAGCACATGTGGTTTGTTTGAAGTAAAGCACAGACTTCTTGAAATCAGGGCGGCTTTTTAACTCAGAGCTAGACGTGGACAACCGTGTACTGGGAAGAACTGCTCTGTCTTGAGAAAGACAACTCCACAGAATGGCATATAAATCACACTGAGGGGAGAAAAACTTTATTTTGAATTATTTGAATTCTTCTCAGGAGCTGTTGTCTTCTAGAGCTTGCCTCAGCCCGGTTGGCCTATATTTCCGACCCTAAAAACCACAGATCCAGTGTGAAAAGTAGTATTTACAGAGGATCAAATGGTTGGTTCTAAGTACTCCCTTGCTAAGGCTTGTTCTTGGAGTTGTGTTTTGCAGATGATTAAAAGACAGATTTTAGAAGGTTGAGTTGACACACTTGGTGGCTGGTGTGCTTCTGAGGTTCACTTTAGGAGCTAGCCTTCTTGGTAAATAAAAGTAGATTCAGTGCCTGAGTCGCTGGAAACAATTTTATATTTTATTTTTACATTGTGACCAAGGCAGAGAAGAAATAGGGATTCTCTCCCCTCTCTTGCCCCACCCTAATTCACCAAAGGCAACTAGGTTTGCCTCTACAAGACTGGCCCGTAGTCCTCCAGTGGTCTGTGTTGTACTTAACTGGTCACAAAAACAGAATTTCTTGGCTTGTAATGGCTTTATTTTTTCCTAAATTATTTGCTGCTCTCTGACTTGCTTTATTCAGAAGGTTCTTCCGGAGTTTCCAGCCTTTTACTCGAACCTCAGCCCATTCCTGGTCCTGAAAAAGAGAATGTCCGGACAGTAGTGAGGACAGTAACTCTTTCCAGCAAACAAGGTGAGATATAGGTCGGTCTGGGTTGAGAGTTGTCAGGCTACTACTACCGTATAACTGAGAGAGCTAGGTCCTAGGGTGTAGTGTACCTTCGATGGATTTGCAGGAAGACTTTAGTATGTTGGTCACATATAAGGATGAGAAGAAAAATCAGTGCCTTTGACTCTTACTTATAAAAGGTTAAAATTCTTGTTCAAGCAGCTCTCACATTTATGTATGTTTCATTTTTACATTTACCGTTTACCTGTATCCATTCAACAAATTTATTGACTGCCCATCGTGAGTAAAGAACTATAATAAAATCTTTCAGCTGTAGAAAAATGGAAGTCTTGGGGCGCCTGGGTGGCTCAGTCGGTTAAGCGTCTGATTTCAGCTCAGGTCATGATCTCACAGTCCTTGAGTTCGAGCCCCACGTCGGGCTCTGTGCTGACAGCTCAGAGCCTGGAGCCTGCTTCAAATTCTGTGTCTCCCTCTCTCTCTGCCCCTCCCCTGCTCATGCTCTGTCTCTCTCTGTCTCAAAAATAAATAAAAATATTAAAAAAAAAAAATGGAAGTCTTTTCTCTTAATAGTTTTAAATGTGGTAAGAGATAATGACTTAAGTAAGTGTAGTGTAGATACATTTAAATGTGCTGTTGAAACAACAAAGAATTAGAAGAAAGAGAGCTCACTTTTTGCTGGTAATCAAAGTTCTGTACAAGGGTTAGCAATGGAGTAGAGTGTGGTTTCATTGAGCATATCGAGGTGCACAAGCAAAAAGAAGAGCTTGGGTTTTATAATCAGTTGGTCAGAACACAGCCTGTGTTCATATGCTTGGCTACTGTTAGAATTAGGACTGTGTTATTAATTCCCTTTGGGCTGCGCATTTGGCTATTTAAATTATTATTTAGTAGGGCACCTGGATGGCTTAGTCAGCTAAGCACCCGACTCTTTGTTTTGACTTAGAGGTCATGATCCCATGATTCATGAGTTCGAGTCCCTCATCAGGCACTATGCTGACAGCGCAGTCTGCTTGGGATCCTCTCTCTCTCCCTCTCTCTCTGCCCTTCCCCTGCTCTCACTCTCAAATAAATAAACTTTTTAAAAAATTATTTAATAGGTTAAATCTTTTTTTCCCAATGAGATATAGTCTTTTTTTTAAATAATTAATTTATTTTTTAATTCCGGTGAGATATAGTCTTAATACTGAGACCTGACTTTCAAGAGACTTCCTGGGTGGACTTATCAGAGCATATGTTGTAACCCATTATTAGTTACTGAATACAGAAAAATGGACTAATGGTAGAGAAATCCTGTTTTTGCCATTTCAGGAGAAGAACCCTTGGTAAGATTGAGTCTAACCGAGAGACTGGGAAAACGAAAATTTTCAGTAGGTGAGATAAATTTGGGGCAGATCCTTTGTGGTTTTCTGTTTGTGCATTAACATGATATGTCCTCCAGAACTCCCTTTGCATGAACATCCTGTCGATACTGATTTGCTGGTCCTTCTGAATTCTTGGCTGCAAGAACTTACAGAATTTCTTGATGTTTTTCACGTATGCGTTAATACCTTTTATTGATTACAGAAATTTGTAGTGTTACAATTTAGACTATAACCAGCTTTTTAGAAGGTACTGTGTTGAAAAAACAGTAAAGAAGATATCTCTTTGTTTCTATGGACAGATTGGAACTTGAGTTTTTTAGCTAAAAAATACGACTTTTTATTTAAATGTCAGCATACATGCAAACTTTGTGATTTTATGGTTTCACATTTAAATTACAAATGAGAATGGAGAGAAAAATCCTACCTTGTGTCTAGTCTCTCCAGTTTCTAATGGGACCCTGCAAAGATGATACCTTCAGTCAGGCAACCTGAAAAACAACGTTCAGCTGGTGACACGTAGACACCTTGTGTAGAGCAGTACAAGACAGCAAACCAGGGGGCAGGAAACCTGGTTCAGGTCTTGGCTCTATCACTAATTGGTGCCTTCAGTAACCTACAGAATCTTTCATAACCTTAGATTTCTTATCTAGAAGAGAGGGCTATTTAGTCTTCAGAGTCTTCATGTCACAGGAAAATGTAATGATTGCTTTGCTGTTCACCTAATCACCACAGGTGCATTTAACCCCAGATATGCCTAGAATTCAGCAGTTGGCCAAATAAGATTTTTGTTTGTACGTGTTTTTGTTTTTGTTTTTTTTCCCATATTCCTAATTCTGAATTTTGGCCTTAATCAGGGCTTATCATTCAGGGCCATTTGTAGTTTTAGTCTATTATTTGGTAGGTGTTGATTTGTGTGTTCTAATTTTTTGTTCCTTATTTTTTCTTTCTGCTACCTTTGTATTCTCTAACACTGAATTCTAAGGAAGCTAGTGAATGAACACACCATATAAACAGAAAACTTAACAATTACTCTGTGTTGTCTGTTTGCTTATAGTTCTTTACCTTGTTGAAGATGGATTTAAACTCTTAAACTAAGTTCTGTGTGTTTGTAGGTGGTGACAGCGATCCTCCATTAAAGCGTAGCCTTGCACAGAGGTTAGGGAAGAAAGTTGAAGCTACAGAAACAAACACTGACAAAGCACCAAAGAAAGGTACCTTCATTCTAATACACGTGTGCGTGTGTGCGTGTGTGTGTGTGTGTGTGTGTGTGTGTGTAATCATGACGCTTCTCTCTTGTAATGTTATCAAGGATGGTTTGTATTTTTTGTGGTTGTTGTTCAGGTAAATCAGATTATCTTGTGTCTGTATTCAACAGCAAACATTTGAGTGTTTACTCTGCTAGATTCTAGGTAGATGCCACTGGATAAAATAAATACCATCACAGTCCTCAGAAGTTTATAGTATAATGGCAGATGGGAATATTTCTATATATTGTGATAAATTCTGTGACAGAAAAAGTACACGGTGTTGGGCACCTGGGTGCCTCAATCGGTTATGTGTCCGACTCCTGCCTCCCACACACCCCCATATAAAGCTTTTTAAGCCATTGTAGAGCCTTTGGGCTTAGTAGCAATCCATGGGAAGGTTATGAAGGAGAATCAAAAGCTCAGATATGCATTTTAGAACCATCACCCTGCCTAAAATACGGAGAAAGATTAGAAGGAGATAAGAATGCTGTCCAGAATATTAGTTAGCAGGATGTTAAAATAATGTGGAGGAGAGGAGTTAGTGGCATAGATATAGTGGTCCTGGAAGTTGGTACGGAGAGATATGGACTAACTTGAGGATGTTTGGGAGTTAGAGTGATTACCTAGTTGAAGTTCTATTTATGGAAAGAAATCAAGGTTGGAATTTTTTTTTCCTTTTATGATTTAGCAATGAAACACTGATGTTAATTACTAAAAAAAAAAAAAAAAAAAATCTTTTTTTTATTGTGTTTAGTTTTAACTTCTCTCTCTTTTTTTAATGTTTATTTTTGAGAGAGAGAGAGAGCATGAGCAGGGAGGGGCAGAGAGAAAAAGGGACAGGAAATCTGTAGTGGGCTCTGCAATGACAGCACAGAGCCTGATGCGGGGCTTGAACTCAACGAACCGCAAGACCATGACCTGAGCCAAAGTTGGACGCTTAACCAACTGAGCCACCCAGGTGCCCTCCAAGAGGCTTTGATGGGTAGCTGTTCTTATTTAGAGTCTTCCTTGCATTCTCAGAGCGAGTAGAAGTTATTCTTTTTCTATGCAGCTATACCCTTTTTCTCCTGGCCTATTGATCATATTGAAAATTTTCATAACTAAGAAGCCTATTTTAAAATAGAGTTGAGGGGCACCTGGGTGGCTCAGTCATTTGAGCATCCAACTTCAGCTCAGGTCATAATCTCACTATCCATGAGTTTGAGACCCCCGCCGGGCTCTGTGCTGACAGCTCAGAGCCTGGAGCCTGCTTCGGATTCTGTGTCTCCCTCTCTCTCTGCCCCTCCCCCACTCATGCCCCCTCTCTCTCTCTCTCTCTCTCTCTGTCAGAAATAAATAAACATTAAAAAAAAATTTTTTTTAAATAAGTAAAATACTGGGGCGCCTGGGTGGCGCAGTCGGTTAAGCGTCCGACTTCAGCTCAGGTCATGATCTCGCGGTCTGTGAGTTCGAGCCCTGCGTCGGGCTCTGGGCTGATGGCTCAGAGCCTGGAGCCTGTTTCCGATTCTGTGTCTCCCTCTCTCTCTGCCCCTCCCCCGTTCATGCTCTGTCTCTCTCTGTCTCAAAAATAAATAAACGTTAAAAATAAATAAATAAATAAAATTAAAAAAAATAAAATAAAATAAATAAGTAAAATAGATTTGAGGGATGGGAGCCTTTTGATGCCACTAAGACTTTAGAAGGCTGTACAATAACAAAATTATTTCCCTGAATTCAGTAGTTTTTGCTTTTCAGATCTAAGAAAAAAAATTTTTAAGCTTTCTGGAATATTCTAGGGAATTCATGATTCACATAGGTCTGTTTTGTGGAAAAGAAAAATTTTAAGATCTTAAGAGGGTTTTTTTGTTTGTTTTTTAAGAATTTGCATTAGAAGAGAAGCATAAGCCCAATTTGTAAACTTTGGGGGGAAAAGTTCTGGGGCACCTGGGTGGCTCAGTCAGGTGTCCAACTCTTGATTTCAGCTCTGGTAATGATCCCAACATCATGGGATCAAGCCCTGTGTCAGGCTTTGCATGGAGAATGGAGCCTGCTTAAGATTCTCTCTCCCTCTTGCCCACTCACGTGCACATGCTCTCTCTCTAAATTAAAAAATAATAGTAATAATAATAATGAAGAAAGTCTGGGTTCAACTTTTTTTTTCTTTTTTCTTTACAGTTCACGTTTCCAAGTCTCTGAAGGAGCGATTAGGCATGTCAGCTGGTCCAAACAGTGAGGAGGCAACAGGTAAGTAAACTCTAAAACCAGCTTTTGTTATTTTTTTTTCCTTGCCGTAACAATCTAAGTAATTAATTACTCACTGGTACGAATCCTCTTCTTAAAAGATGGCAAAATCATTAGTTCACCATAGCATTAGTAGTAAGAAACTGGAAACCACCTAAATAGCCAACAAAAAGAAATCCAGTTCAATTAAGGTAGTTATGTACTAACATAATTATTGTCATAAGTCATGTTTTAACAATAATGATGTGGAAAATTTCTCACATTATATTGAATGAAGAAAGGTTACAAAAGAACACGTAGTGCTTTTGACTTTTTGATGTAGGGTAAGAACCTTATTTTAAGGGAGTGATGAAATTTATTTTCTTATTCTAGAAACTTATTCTCGGGAGTAGCATCAGTATATATGAGATGACTCCAGTTTTGTAAAGATAAAAGTATATGCCTACAAAGAACACTGCAAAAAATACACCAAAATATTAACATTTGTTTTATTTGGGTGTTGAGGTCTTAAGTATTTTAATTTTCTTCCTTATATTGAGATTTTAATTTTTAAGTAATCTCTACACCCAACATGGGACTCAAACCCACAACCCTGAGATCAAGACACACATGCTTCACTAGCTGAGCCACCCGTAATTTTTAAACCTTTTAAATTTGAAAGTCTAACTACTTAGCACATACATGTATACAGTTTAATGAATAGTAAAATGAACATGTACTCTAGTCCTTCAGCTTTTTTATACATTGCTAGATTCAGTTTGATGTTTGGTTGTTTTTTTTGTTTGTTTGTTTCTTTTTTTTTTAAGTACTCTCTGTACCCAAAGTCGGGCTCAAACTCTCAACCCAGAGAGCAGGAGTTGCACACTCTACTGACTGAGTCAGCCAGGCGCTCCTCACTTTGATGCTTTTTAGTTTTTATATCTGTTTATGAATCGTGTTGGCATGTGCTCTTTTTTCATACTGTCTTCATCTGGTTTGTGTGTTAAGATTTTGCCAGCATCATAAAAAGGGAGTCTGATGTCAAACATTATTACCCTTGTAAAGAACCTGAATTTATTCTTCAGAAACTTTTAGTTGGGATTTTCTTTACCCTTTCCTACTATGCTGTGACTTTAGTACGGTGGCTCTAAACGTGGAACTTTTTGTTCATTCAGACCAGTATTCAGGTGGGCCCTTCAAATCTAAGGACTTACCTTTTTTTAGTTCTAGAAAACATTCTTCCAATTTCTTTGAGTATTCCTTTCCCACCCTTCTTTTTAGTTTTTTCTTTGTGGAATTCTTACTAGACAGAGGTTGGAACTTTTGGACATAGGCTTCTCATGTGTTTTAATCTTGTCTTCATATTCTCCATTCCTTTGGGTTTTGGGGTTTTGCCTCACCTTCTATGGTCTTTGCTTGGCTTTATTTTCTAGGTCAGGAATATAGTAAATATTTTAGGCTTTGCAAAGACTTGTGGTCTCCATTGCAACTACTCCACCCTGCCGTTGTGGTGTGAAAGCAGCCTTGTACAATATGTAAATGCGTCCGTGCAGCTATGTTCTAATAAAGTTGTATTTATAAAATTGAGATCATGGCCACATTGGGCCCAGCAACTATAGTTTGTTAAACCTGTTCTAGATGGCTGATTTTTGACCAGGTTGGTGGGTTTTTTTTTTTTTATTAGTTCCTTCTGTTGGATTTATTTTTGCACTTGTGTTTTTGTTTTCCAAGACCCTTTTTTGTTCTCTGATTTCTCCGTCTTTTATAGCCTGATTTCAGGCTGCTCTGGAGTTTCTAATTTGAACCTTTTAAAAAATGTGTGAGTATATTATTTGGTCATCTTCATCGCTTCTCTCTGTTTTGGTTCACTGTTTTTTTTAATTTATTCTTTTAATTTTAGAGAGTGCACAAGCAGAGAGAGGAGAGAGGAAGAGAGAATCTTAAGCAGGCTCCACGCTCAGTGCAGAGCCAGACATAGGGCTCTGTCCCCCAACGCTGGGATCATGACCTAAGTCCAAATCAAGAGTCAGACACTCAACCAACTGAGCCATCCACCCAGGCGTCTCTGGTTCACTTTTAATGTTACTGCTTTTTCATAGCTGTAAGTTCCTAGCCTGGGTTTCCTGTGTGGGTTCTAACCAACTTGTCCTCAGGTGATCCTCCCTCCTGACTGGGAGACACAAGTAAGGTCCGCCTAAGTGGGGAAGGTGTACTGAAAGGCAGTTGTGTGGGTTGCAGGCTAGAAGACTGGGGGCTCATACCATTGCCACAGTAAGAAGTTTCTTTACTTTCAGAGCACAGCCACTTTCTTTCCTTCCCTAGCTGTACTTTTTCTTCTTGTCCCCTGTTCTTTTTCTGCTTGTCATTTGTTTCATCTTCTCCCTTCAGCCCCGACCTCCTAATGTGCTCCCCTCCCCAGCGGATTCTCCTCGTTTTAGGGAGCAGTTCTCAGGAGAAGGTCATGACTGGTCCAGCTGTTCTATAAGTCATCCTTAAATTTCTTTTTTCCTTTTTTTTTTTTTTTTAAGTTTAATCATGAAAGTGCCTTTTTTTTTTTTTTAAGTTTATTTATTTTGAGAGAGAGAGCGTGTGAGCGTGAAAGCAGGAGGGTTAGAGAGGGAGAGACAGAATCCCAAGTAGACTTCACACTGTCAGCACAGAGCCCAATGTGGGGCTCAGTCTCACAAGCCTTGAGATGATGACCTGAGCTGAAACCAAGAGTCGGATGCTTAACTGACTAAGCCATCCAGGTGCCTCCCATCCTTACGTTTCTACCCACTGTTGCTTTTCCTGCTAGTTTGGCGGGTTTTCTTTGGCGGGTTTCTGCTGGGAAGAACAGATCTCACTCCTACAGGTTTTTTTTTTTGTTCTTTTTCTGTTTTTCTGTAAATTCAGACAGCTGCTGTCTTATCTCAGAAATCCCTCAAGATTTATGCTCTGCCGGTGGTAGCCTTGTTTTCCAGCACTGTGGATTTCTTCTACTTTTATTATCTTCTCTGTCGTTTTGATAAAATGTCGGTAGAGTGGGGAAACAAGGTCTTCGTGTCCCCGTTCACGCGCTCCCTTGGAGTGGTAATTCTGAGATCAGCCCACTGTCTTCAAATGGAAGAATTTGTATTCGAGAAACTTAAGGAAGCGATTCAGTATCTGTTTGAGTGCTGTCTATGTACAGCTACTGTACTGACATATTTCAGATAACTAAATATAGCCCCTTTTCATGAAGTATCTATCTGGTGTGGTTGGAAATACACACACTTGAAGTACTGTGTGAGCAGTGCTATGATCAGAGAAATCAGCTAGATTGGAGGGTGTCAGGTTCTAAACTGAACTCAGTTAAAACTAACTAGGCAAGCAGGAGAATGAGACCAGTAGGGAATATTCTGTGTAGAAGGGACGGCACATTCAAAGGTTCAAAAGGTGAAACCAAGTGTGATGTGTTCAAGGTTGTTAAAGGATATTTTTGGGTTTTGATCTTGCATGAAGAGCTGTCATTCACTTATCAAATGTGTGTGTACAGTCTCCAAATTTTCCTACATTACATCATTCTTTATTTTAGCCCTTCAGTAGTGAGGACAGGCATATCTGTCAGTGTGAATTTGCTCTTCAAACAGATGTAGAATGATGAATGTGTCATTAAAAATAGCTCTTCGGGGGCATGCCACGCTCTGAGCCTTTCCCATTTCTCTTCTGTCTTGGACCTGTCTCACCTCCTTTTCATCCTTCACATATCACTTAAATATTACTTCCTCTGAAAAGCTTCCCTTCACCGGTTCCTGGGCAGAGGTTGGGGTTCTTGCTGTCTGTTCCTATGTATTAGCATCACACTTCCTGTATCGGATTATCATTGTTGGGGCGCCTGGCTGGCTAAGTCCTTAGGGGAGGGAGTGTGACTCTTGATCTCAGGGTCATGAGTTCAAGCCCCCATGTTAGGTGTGGAGCTTACTTAAAAAACAACAACATATCACAACGTTATTATCACACTTTGTTGTTGCCTGTTTGGTCTCTCAGAGTTTAAATTACATGTGGGTAGATACTGTGTTTTGCTTACCGTTCTTTTTGTAGCACGGTGTCCAGCACATGTTTAGATCTATAAATGAATGGAAGAATTAGTTCATTACTAGTTTGGTGAGATTTACAATGACAGATTTCTCCAGCTAGTAAGTGGCTTTGAGGTTCTTCGGGAATAAGCTTCTGAATAGAACTCTAACAAATCAGTAATTTTTGCCACCTGAGAGTTTTCCTTGAGGGCCACTTCCTGAAACTTGGAGTATTCTGAAACTGAAAATGAGACTAATAATACTTTGATCATTTTGATTACCTGCCTAAATGATACTACTCTATTAGGACTCTGTCCTGATCCAAGAACAGAAAGATCTTAAGTTGTTAAGAGATAAACTCCAAATACAGTGACTTGTTTTTTCCCCCATGAAAACAGAGAGAGTTACTAAAGTTGGTGAGATTCACGTGAAGACATTAGAAGAAATTCTTCTTGAAAAAGCTAGTCAGAAACGTGGAGAATTACAACCTAAACTCAAGACAGACGGACCTTCAAAAGTCGATGATTCTACTTTAGGAACAAGAAGCCCCTCCACTATCCGAATCAAAACCTTCTCTGAGGTCTTGGCAGAAAAGAAACATCGGCAGCAGGAAGCAGAGAGACAAAAAAACAAAAAGGATGTAACTTGCATCAAGCTGAAGGCCGACAGCGAAATTAAAAAAATGGTGGTTTTGCCACCTCTAGTCATCAGCAAAGTAACGTCGGAGGAGCCCGCAGGGAGAACCAAGTCCATGCAGGAAGTGCACATCAAGACGCTGGAGGAGATTAAACAGGAGAAGGCGCTGCGCGGGCAGCAGAGCTCAGAGAGCAGCAGCGGTTCCCAGCAGCAACCCGAGGCCACCCCCGGTGCAAGGCGGCTTCTCCGAATCACAAAAAAACCAGGTAAGGACACAGTTCGGTCTGTGGCGCCATTTCCCCATTTCCCCAAGTCGTGTGTCAGAGGGCGGTGGTGCGCGCTGTGTTCGTAGGAGTTCTGCCAGAACTGTACTCGGATAACTTTGAAGACCACTGGATCCGATGAAGTTAAGCTGTTTCTTTACAGGAGCGCTCTGTAGACCTTTGATATTTTAACAGGCATTTCTAAGCTTTATGAGGACGATGGGCTTTATCTACAATTTTAGTTGTCCTATCTTATCTTTATTTTTATGAAGAAAAGTTTTGCTTTAATCTGTTACTGAAGTTGCAGCCTAAGTGAGAGAATTGATGATGTGTTTAATGTGAATATAGGTATAAAAGAAGAGAAGAAACTTCAAGAGGGAAGTGAAGTGGTTTCTCAGAGCACTGTTACTAGAACAGAGGCTAAAGAGGTGAGTTTATTTTAGATCATTGTATAGTTTTGTTCATGGCAAGCAAAGGCCAAATGAATGGTAAAATGTGCCTTTTAGTTTTAGCATAATTTCTGTGTAACATTTCACTGATAAGTTAGGGAAACAAGCTTTCACTGTGCTTATAATTTTCTGTGAGAGTTTTCTGTACTTCCGTGTATCTCCGTGTTCTCTACCCCTTTAAAGTTGTTTTTAATTGGCCGCTTAATATTTTTTTAATGTTTATTTTGAGAGAGAGAGTGTGGGAGAGCTCACACAAGCGGGGGAGGTGGGGCGGGTAGACGATCTGACACTGGCTCCATGCTGAAAGCAGAGAGCCTAATGAGGGGCTCTCACTCATGAACTGTAAGATCACGACCTGAGCCAAAGTCGGATGCTTGACCAACAGAGCCACATGCACCCCCATTTAATATTTAAAAAAAAATTTTTTTAATGTTTATTTTTGAGAGAGAGAGTGTGTGATCTGGGGAGGGGCAGAGAGAGAGAGAGAGAGAGAGAGAGAGAGAGAGAGAGAGAAATAGAATCTGAAGCAGGCTCCAGGCTCTGAGCTGTCAGCACAGAGCCCGGTGCAGGGCTCGAACCCACAAACCATGAGATCATGACCTGAACCGAAGTCGGGCGCCTAACTGACTGAGCCACCCATTTAATATTTTTTAAATTAAGCATAACATCACCCATTGTACAAAACTTGGGAACTTTTATTTTTTTAATAAAGAATAATGCTTATAATTCCACAACTCAGATGTAGTAACCATTAGGTTTCTTCATGGATTTCTTGCAAGCCTTTTGTTTATATACACATGTATATGTGAACTTGTTCGGTGTTTAACTCATGTTTAGAAAATGGTTGAGGGGCTCCTGGGTGGCTCAGTTGGTTAAGCATCTGACTCTTGATTTTGGCTCAGGTCACATGATCTCACAGTTTATGGGTCTGAGCCCCGCATTGGACTGACAGCACAGAACTTGCTTGGAATTCTCTGTCTCTCTCTCTGTCTCTGTCTCTCTCTCTCTCTCTCTGTCTCTCTTGCCCGTCCCCCACTCTCTCTGTTTCTCAAAAATAAACATTAAAAAAATAAAGTAATTGAGAACTCTACAGTGTATCATTTTGCAGCCTGCTTTAATTATGCTGTATTCATAATTCTTCAAGACATTAGTTGGCCACATAATGTTCCATTATGTCAATATAGTCTGTTTCTGGACATGTAGATGTAGTTTTATACAGTTGAGAGGATGAATATCATTGAACATAAATCTTTGTGCCAGTGTCTGATTAGGAGGCGTTTGTAGTTGACTTAGGGTCAAGATCATCTATCCTATAACATTGGGGTTTTTGTTGTTCCGCACATTTTTTTTTTTTAATGTTTGTTCATTTTGAGAAAGAGCATGCAGACATATGCACGGGGGAGGGACAGAGGGGGAGAGAGAGAATCCCAATCAGGTTCCGTGCTGTCAGCACAGAGTCCGATGCAGGGCCTAGTCCCACCAATCAGGAAATCATGACCTGAGTGGAAATCAAGAGTCGGTCGCTTAACTGACTGAGCCACCCAGGTGCCCCTTGTTCCATGTATCTTTAACGTTCATCTTCAGCTTGGCATTTTCCGTTTAATATCAGCTCTTGTGTTCTAGATCACGTCAAACTCTGCTAGACTTAGAGGTCAGCCTAGTAACTTATAAATAAGATTTTCTTAATGGAAATAAAATTGACATAGTATTATATTAGTTTCAGCTTTAGTTTTTTTCTTTGAAACAAGTTTTTTGTTTTGTTTTTCTTAAAGATTTAAATTTTGGGGTGCCTGGGTGGCTCAGTTGGATCTGGCTCTTGGGCATGAGTTCAAGCCTCATGTTGGGCTCTGTGCTGGGTGTGAAGCCTACTTTTAGATAGATAGATAGATAGATAGATAAAGATTTTATTTTTAAGTAACCTGTATACCCAATGTGGGGCTCAAACTCACAGCCCTGAGATCAAGAGTTGCATGTTCTACTAGCTGAGCCAGCCAGGTGCCCTAAGTTTTTTGGTTTTTGTTTTTGTTTTTGTTTTTGAGATCTAAAGAAAGCCTGGTAACTTACAAATAATAATTATCGTACAGATTGTTGGGGGTACTAAGTTTTCAAATCTGTCATTTAAATTTATCCACAGGCTTCAGAAGAGACCACAGGAGTTGGCATCCCTAAAATTCAAGCCAAGAGATGTGAGACCATGAGAGAGAAGCACATGCAGAAACAATTGGAGAGGGGAACGACGCAGAAGGAAAAATCAGTTTTGACACCCCTTCGGGGAGATGTAGACTCCTGCAACACTCAGATAGCAGAGAAGGCCCTGCTCGCGGCTGCGCCAGGCATCACACGGCACCTGACAAAGCGGCTGCCCACAAAGTCGTCCCAAAAAGCAGAGGTAGAAACCTCAGGAATTGGGGACTCAATATTGAATGTGAAATGTGCAGCACAGACCTTGGAAAAAAGGGGTAAAGGTGAGTGGTTTTGCTAAAGTGTGTTGCTTTAGGATTTCACAATTGCCGAGTCTAGTAACTCCTGGCAACAGTTGAGTCAGATTCCGGTTGTGTTGTATGCTGGTCACGCAGGTGGAGAGTAGGATTTTTGATAATTCTATTTAAAATAAAGACAAAACTAGACGAGTTCCTTTCTCAGAATTTAAAGTTGCTGTTAGAGGTGCCTGACTCAGTCGGTTGAGCGGTCGACTTCGACTCAGGCCGTGATCTCACGGGCTGTGGGTTCGAGCCCCACATTGGGCTCCATGCTGACAGCGCAGAGTCTGCTTGAGATTCTCTCTCTCTCAAAATCAGTTAATAAACTGAAAAAAAAAAAAAAAAGCAGAGAAAGAGCTTTGTCTAAAGCTCGCTTCGGCAGCACGTAACTAAAATTGGGACGCTGCAGAGTAGACTATCATGGCCCCCAGGCAAGGATGGCATGCAGATTCGTGAAGGATTGCATATTTTTATTTTTATTTATTTTTTTATTTTTTTTAATTTGTGTTTTAACGTTTATTTATTTTTGAGACAGGGAGAGACAGAGCATGAACGGGGGAGGGGCAGAGAGAGAGGGAGACAGAATCGGAAGCAGGCTCCAGGTTCTGAGCCATCAGCCCAGAGCCCGACGCGGGGCTCGAACTCACGGACCCTGAGATCGTGACCTGAGCTGAAGTCGGACGCTTAACCGACTGAGCCACCCAGGCGCCCCGGATTGCATATTTTTAAACAAGTCATGGGACGTAACGTACCATGGTTAACTACTACTGTGTTGCAGGGGCACCTGGGTGGCTCAGGTGACTAAGCGTCCAACTTCAGCTCAGGTCATGATCTCACGATTCATGGGTTCGAGCCCCGCAAAGGGCTCCCTGCTGACAGCCTGGAGCTGGCTTCAGGTTCTGTGTCTCCGTCTCTCTCCGCCCCTCCCCCACTTTTACTCTCTCTCTTAAAAAATGAATAAACGTTAGAAAACAAAATTTAAAAAAAACAACAACCGTATTGCATATTTGAAAGTTGCTAGGAGAGTAGATCCTAAAAGTTCTCACACACAAAAAATTGTAACTGTGTATGTACTAAGTAGACTTAACCGTGGCCGTCATCCGATCACAGTATATTGAATCATTATGTTGTATGACTTAAGCTAATATAATGTTAATATGTCAGCTACATCTCCCTGGGGGAAAAAGCTTTCTGTGGTGCATCTTTCCTCTGGTTTTGAAGAAGGAAAACACCAGGGAATGGAAGAACAGCAAATTCAAGAGCCACTGGAAGGGATTATTTGAGTATACATCTACATTATGCCCACATGTATAGTGCAGATCGTTCATGGATTGTTTTCATTTTTGGGGGGTGTGTGTTATTTCCAGTATTGTGAAGGAAGGTCGATATTCTCAATTATTCTCCATGTGAAAGAGGAATTATTCTAGCTCTTAATCCGATATTTTCTGTCCCTTGTAGCTAAACCCAAAGTCAACGTGAAGCCATCTGTTGTTAAAGTGGTCTCATCCCCTAAGTTGGCCCCCAAACGCAAGGCGGCGGAGGTGCACCCTGCTGTCATTGCAGCTGTGAAGCCACTCGGCTCCAGCAGCGTCCTACAGGAAAGCCCCACCAGGAAAGCAGCTGTGGTAAGCGTAGATGCAACTAGATGCTGCTGTGAGCGGTGTGGGAGGAAAGCCGGGAGAGGAGCTCTGCCAGCTCCCTGCCTCTGGGCCGCTTCTGCCGTTGCCTCCGCATCTTGGTAGTTTAGGTTGTTACCGTAGTCTCCATGTACAAGCACACCTTTGTGGGGTGGCAGAATGGGATTTTTTTTTTAAAGCAAATTCTTGGGCAGCAAGATATTTTGCCTGTTTCGGCACTCAATCTTGGGACTGTTTATTCTTGGATTTCCAGAATAATAACCAAGATTCTGAGAAAGTGGCAAAAGAACATGAGTATGTTCAAATAAAAAAAGCCTACCTCCCACTGAATCGCCTTACTTTTCCTTTTGTAGGCTGTCGTCCCACTCCTCTCTGAGGACAAGTCAGTCGCTCTGCCTGAGACAGAAAAACCCAGAGACAGGTAGGTAATACTTGCGATTCTTCCTAAGCAGACTTCAGGCCGCTCTTCTTATTTATGCTCTGGAGAATAACACTGCTTAATAAACATTTGAACATTGCCGATTTGGCCACGTCTAAGTAAATGTAAGCTTCCAGTTAATCGGAAGAAAACATGATACTCGGGGTTGCTGTTCTCCTTTGGTGCCATTGTTTATATATTGACTGTATTTTTTTTTTTTTTTGATGTTTTAAATATCTGTTTGAATTCCGCTTCTTTAAAGGATGAAAATGCTTTGTCCTAAATCAGTAAAACAGTTCTGTGTTACGTTTTTTATCAGAAACAGCTCTTTGCTAACTCTTTGTGTTCCTGAGACATTCAGTGGGTGGGGCCATTGAATGGTGGGACCATTCAGCCAACCACTGACAAGGCAGTTTTCTAATAATCTTTTGGGTTTTTTTCTTACAGTCTTGCGCTGCCTCCGGTCCAGTCCTCTTCCGATCCCTCCCCACCGGAAGTATCTGGCCCTTCTTCATCCCAGGTGGCTACGAAAACTCGCCGACTCAGCTCTGCCTCAACAGGAAAGCCCCCGCTTTCAGTGGAGGATGATTTTGAGAAACTAATATGGGAGATTTCAGGAGGCAAATTAGAAGCTGAGATTGACTTGGATCCTGGGAAAGATGAAGATGACCTTCTGCTTGAGCTGTCAGAGATGATCGATAGCTGAAGGCGGTAGAACACTTAAAACAAAAAAAAAACACAAAAAAACAAAAAACTGGACTTAGTTTCATCTATCATAACATTTACCCAAGATGATCATTTCTTTAGTCTAGAATTTGCCCCGTATCAGAAGTATACCTCCGAATTACCTGTCCTGGATTCCTTGGGGTCAGATTTTTAAAGTCCCTTGATAACCATTGTCCATTCGATGCCATTGTCTAGCATCTATAAGAAAAATGTCTTGTCTTACACCTCTCCACAAAAAAACTGAGAGGGAGATCCAAGTCGAAGGGTGCGAGAGAACTTAGTGACTCCTTGAGGTGTTTGTCAGTTTGGGCTTTTTTCCCCTTTGCTGTATATTTCTTTTATGTCTTGTCTTAATGTACTTAATGTTACCTGAGTTTGAAAAGGATGAAGACAGCTGCTGCCATTAAGGACCAAATTTCACACTACCACTAAACAAAAAACCCACTCAGTCTGTGTTAAATTGTATGTCTTTTTAAAGGTATTTGGAGATCCAACTAAGCTTTAGAGAGGGCTGAGCAGCTCAGAAAGCTTGTAATCTGGACATAACTTTTTCAACCTGATTTTCATGCTTCTGCTGCTCTGTAAGCCTCTAAAGAGCAATAGCTAATTTATTATTACTGTAATTTTTTAAGGCTTTAAAGTGCCTCAGGGGTCCTCTGAAACTAATTTTCTATTTCTGGGATTCCCTGGATTCTTAACAAGAGATGGTGACAGAATGATTAGAGGAATTCTTTTTTTAGCATGAAAGTTGTCCCTTCTCTTCTTCAGTACTTGCCTCCTACTGGCATTGAATTATCACAGGGATAAAAATTGGTTAATTTTTTATTTCTAACTCTCCCAGCAAACTCGTCTCGCCCAGTATTTATTTGGTACTCATTAACCGCCAGGGGGAAAAAAAATGGAACTCCTCCAAGCTGCCAATATTTATCTACGAACTGTAGCAGTGTGCCGAACCGTACTGTAGCAGGGATTATTGAGATGACTGGGGGTGTATTGTATACCTTCCAGTTCTCTTCATTTCGGAATTGAATTTTCTTTTCTTGATGTCGGTCTCCTTCGTATCACCTCAAGGTTTAGACGTGTGAAGGAACAAGCGTGATGGGGAGAAGAGTCTTAAGAGGAGACATGTTGTACATAATCGGAAGGAAGAGGAAAGGAGGACTTGTCCATTTTGATACTTTGCTGTGGGTGGCCAGTTTGTTTCTCATAGGGAAATCTGACCCACCTGTCGTGTTGGCTCCTAAGGAACTGCTGTTGTAAGCGGCTCATCGAGAGTTGAACTTCATGTAGCCTTGTTGGGAATATGGAAAAGGAAGAAAGCCACAGGACTGCCCATTCAGTCTTGGGAAGATCTGGATGATTCTGCACAAGCAAAAATGACTTGAAACTTATGTATAGACACCTCTCTACCAATCCTTCTTCAGCTGACTGAATGTTGTATAATAGCCCTTCTCCAAAGCAGGGGTGGAATGTTCTGGTTTCACCACAGATTTTCTACTCATTTCATTTTTGGAATCAGCTTAAAGATTCCAGGTCCCTTTTGTATATAACCTTTATTCTTTTGCTTTTTTAAAAATAATTTTGTTTCATATTTAAAGTCCTTGTATTAGTCAGTGATTCATGTTCAGCATTATTTGAACCATTTGCCATTACAAGAAAGAGAAATACTTATTTGTGTTTTAAATAAAGCCGGTGTAGGAAAGTCTGGACTTTGTGAGTCAAGCGGTCATACGTCACTTCAGCCTAGGGTCTGTCTCGACAGGGTCCCCAGTCACAACGTCGTTGGCCTCTTGTTTAAATGCTCCAATTTCACAGATGACTGTGTTGCTTTAGAAAACTCTCACAAGGACGTATTGCCAAACTTCCCCACAAGCATGCTCAGTTTTAGCTGCATAGGGTTTCCCAACATTAATTGAATTGAGTTCCATTATCATTGTAACTCAAATAATGCCGTTTGTTTTTTTTTAAAGAGAGGGTTTGGAAATGATCTTAAATGGGTTCCATTAAGAATTTTCGAGCATGAGAAAAAAATTTTTTTCAAGCATGAGGTCCTAAAAGTTTCAGACAAGTTTTTTCATATAATATGCCAATTTTTTGGTCAAGGGAATACCCAAAGTTTGTTACCAGAGAACATAGATTTTTTTCTAATAGTCTAAAAGTAGTTCCAACAAGTCCAATCAACTTTTCACAAATAGCAAACAGATTGTGTGTTGAGGTTCGAGTGATGATGGTTTGCAGTTTTAACAGAAGAGGGCCCAAATGTTGCAGAGTTTGGCCACAGCCAGAAATTTCAAGATGGGCCCCACCCATCTGACTTCATTTAACCTTAATTACCCCATTAAGGGCCTGTCTCCAACTACGGTCACATTCTGAGCTGCCGTTGGGGAGTGGGTGGAGCTTCAACATAGGAGTTTCAGGGGGCACGCTTCAGCCCGTGACAAAAGGCATAAAATAAGTGGCCAGATGAATGAAAAAGCTCTTGAGCTGTATCAGGGGCTGCTGATCTTTGCTAGACTGCCCCTGGCTTTGCAACCCCACTCTTAGGAATGCTCACTCGTCCTAGTCATTCAGCAAGCTGTGAGGCTTCTGGTGGAGACGTAGGGAAGTTGAGCTGAGAGGAAGGATGCTGTTGACTATTGAGGCCTGGAGCTGACTTCACTCGGTGTGTTTCTCTGGACCAGTGTTTCTCAAGCCCACTTTGCAGACACTTGGGGAGCGTTGTGAAAATCTTAGCGTTTTCCAACATTACGATTAGCTGTAATTGAAAACATTAGTTGTAATTTAAAAAGGGAAACAGGTTTCATAGTACTTTCCACTATTTAATGAATTGATGGAGTTGGTGATACAGTTGACCCTTGGACAACACTGGTTTGAACTGCACAGGCCCACTTATACGTGCATTTTTTTTTTTTTTTTTTTTTTTTGAGTTGACAGCGAAAGCTACGTGGCATTTATTTACAGATGCCCACCCCGGTCTTCAAGGGACCCATGAGAAGGCCACTGATGCAGAGATTGAACCTGCTGCCCTTCCTGGGGAGGCCTCCGGGGCCCTCCGTGGCCTCGGGGAGCCCCAGAACTGGGCAGGGTGGCTGGTCGCCCTGCGTCCCTACAAGGTAGTCAGGTTGAGCAGGGGGCCGCTAGCAGGCAGGAGGCTGGGCTGAGGCAGAGGCCCAAAGGGCAAGGATGTTACTGCATAGGAGCCCTGACCACAGAGTCCTCTGTGCACTGGGCTCGGGGAGGCAGCTGCTGGTGGCCACGGGTCCGTGGTACACACCTCCAGGCGGTTGGGGCAGATGTATTGTGCACTCAGGCCCTTTTGGCCACCCACAGGCCCCCCACCCCACCCAACCACCACCGCCAGTGGCTACCCCTGTAAACCAAGGCCACCAGGCTGCAGAATATCACTATACCGAGGCCAGCCTGCCACCACCCTATCCCCTTCTAGCCTAGCCAGCCTATACTCTGGGTTTTCTCAGTGAATGTATGCACAGTACTGTAAGTGTATTTTCTCTTTCTGGTGACTTTCTTCTTTTTTTCTTTCTTACAACTTGCTGAACATCTCCTTTTCTCCAGCTTATTTTAAGAATTCAGTATATAATACATAAAACAGAGAACATATGTGTTAATAGACTGTTCACGTTATCAGCAAAGCTTCCCGTCGACAGCAGGCTACTAGTAGTTAAGCTTCAGGGGAGTAAAAAGTTATACACAGAGTTTTCACTGCACAGTGGGGCTGAGGTGTTGGCACCTCTAACTCTGACATTGTTCAAGTATCAACTGTATATCCATTTACAATTACCAAAATTGAAAACATATTAAGGGTATACAATAAAAAATTCTCCTTCCTACTCCTGCCCCAGCTACCCAGTTCTCCTCCAAAACCAACGTTATCATTTGGTATTCTTCCAGAGAGATCTTAGGGGTATATATATATATATATATATATGCAAATATATATATGCAAATACATTTACATACAGTATCACAGTATCGTTTAAATCCATGATCTGCACCTTATTATATTTTTTCCTATGAAGTTTTAAATTATGAATTACAAATTCGTGACAAATCCTGTTTCATCTACGCCCATACCCACTATCCACCCCTTATTCTGGGCCCCAGGGCTGAGACTAAGATGAGGCAGGTAAGGTGCCTGGGCGCAATTTAAGGAGGTGCTCGCTCCCAGGGTTATATTTGCATGTGTGAGTGTGAATCCTTAAATGTTTCTCCTTAGGGGCACCTGGCTCCCTCGGTTGGTAGAGCATGTGACTCTTGATCTTGGGGTTGTTTGAGCCCCACATTGAGGGCAGTGTTTACAAAATAATAATAATAATAATAATAATAATTGATTACTTTTGCTCCTTAGGCTTACCCCATCTGAGATTCAGCTCTGCTCACTCCATGGGATTATCATTTTTCTTTAATGTTTATTTTTGAGAGGGAGTGAGAGAGCGAGTGCAGAAGGGGCAGAGAGAGAGGGAGCGAGAGAATCCCAAGCGGGCTCTGTCCTGTCAACCCAGAGCCAGACGCAGGGCTCAAACCCACGAACCGCAAGATCATGACCTGAGCCGAAACCAAGAGTCAGACGCCGAACCAACTGAGCCACCCAGGAGCCCCCGTGGAATTATTTTGAAATAAATCTCAGATATACCATAGCCTGATTTTTCTCTTTACTGTATATGGGGTACCATTTCATATCAGGACACAAGGAGCTTCTTCGATCTTAATTACAGTTGCATAGTATCATACTATATGAATATGCAGTGATTGAGATACTCCCTGTTGATAGACATGATGCTGCTGTGGTTACATTATATCACACATGTAAGTTTATCTATAGGATTAAATACCTAATAGTGCAGCTTAATGATTGCCATTACCACCACTCTTTGATCTTTGTCTATGCTTCTCAGGGGAAATTAGTGTGCATATCTCATAATGAGTGAAGTTGGGCATCTTTTCATATGTGGGAAGATCATCTGTATTTCCTTTACTATAAACTAATTGTTCACTTCTGCCAATTTGTATTTTGGATCTTTGGGTCAGATTGGGGCTGCAAATTCTTTAGCCTTTAACAGAAGTGGGTTCTATTTTTCCAGCCCTTGAACCTGACTAGGGGTGTGGACCATAAACTCGTTCCGGGTCTGGCCTTTAAAAGATACTGTTGGCTTCAGCCTTGGTTTTTTTAGAGGCCTGAATCCTCATGTGAGAAAGCATCCTACTCTGCTAGGGATGCCTGGGTGGCTTAGTTTGTTAGGCATCTGACTTGATTTTGGCTTAGTTCGTGATCTCACAGTTTTTGAGACTGTGAGCCCTTGTCGGGCTCTGCACTGAGCATGAAGCCTGCTTGGGGTTCTCTCTCTCTCCCTCTGTCCCTCCCCCACTCATGCTTTCTCCCTCTCCCTCTCTCAAAATCAATAAATAAACTTTATTTAATTTTTTTTTTAATGTTTATTTATTTTTGAGACTGAGAGAGACAGAGCATGAGCAGGGAAGGGGCAGAGAGAGAGGGAGACACAGAATCCGAAGCAGGCTCCAGGCTCTGAACTGTCAGCACAGAGCCAGACATGGGGCTCGAGCTCACAGACTGTGAGATCATGACCTGAGCCAAAGTCAGACGCTTAACTGACTGAGCCACCCAGGCGCCCCAAATAAACTTTATTTAAAAAAAGAAAAGGAAAGAAAAGAAAAGCAAAGAAAGCATCTAGTCTGCTAGAGAGACCATGTATGAGGCCCCGAGGCTACACAGACATGGAGGGGACCCAAGTGAGGCCAGCTTTCCAAATACACACGCCAAGCCCTTGAATACGTCTGTCTTCTGAAGCAAAAAAGTTGCCCAGCTGAGCAATGCCCAAATTCTTAACTCACAAAATCATGAAATGTAACAATACTTGTTGTTTTAAGGTACTATTTGAAATCGTTCACAGCAATAGAGAACCAGAGGAGCATTTTTAAAAAGTTCTTTATATACTAATAAAACTAGCCATTAGTTTGATGTGGTGCAAACATACTTTTCCCAGATCTTTTGACTTTGCTTCTTACGGTGGCTTTTTAGTCACCCAAAACTTCATGTAATTTTCATGTAATTGAATCTATCACTTTTTCTTCTAAAACCCTGCTAGAGCATACAAGCAAGGAAAAGGCAATTGTTAAGTACAAGAAAGAGGAAATATCTATGATTACACCAGATAAGCTAGCAAGAAGGAACTAAAAAGTTTACTGGAAAATTCTCAAAAACTCAAAAGGAAAATTTAAACGAATAGCCATCAGGTACTTAGTTTTAAAAAACTGATTCTATGTTGTTCTCAAGTTTATTGTAAAAGGATTCTTTTAATCAGATAAGCTAATTCTAAAGTTTATAAGAAACAAACAAGAATAGCTAACAAAGTTCTACTGACTTTAGTCCTAGCAAATAAACATCATACAATACTTGCAACAGTGACACTGGCCCATAAATAGACACAAAGATCAATTGAGCAAAATATAAACTACACACACACACACACACACACACACACACACACACACACTTGGTATATTATAAACGTGGCATTTAATTTTTTTTTAATTTTTTTTTTAACGTTTATTTTTGAGACAGAGAGAGACAGAGCATGAACGGGGGAGGGGCAGAGAGAGAGGGAGACACAGAATCTGAAGCAGGCTCCAGGCTCTGAGCCATCAGCCCAGAGCCCGACACGGGGCTCGAACTCACAGACCGCGAGATCGTGACCTGGCTGAAGTCGGACGCTTAACCAACTGAGCCACCCAGGCGCCCCTTATTTCTAATGTTTATTTATTTATTTTGAGAGGTATACAGAGTGCAAGTGGGGGAGAGGGGCAGAGGGTGAAAAAGAATCCCAAGTGCAGAGCCTGACTTGGGCTTTGATCACAGGCCCCTGGTGGGATCATGACCTGAGCAGAAATCAAGAGTCCGACGCTCAACCAACTGAGCCACTGAGGTGCCCCTAAATGTGGCATTTTAAATTAAATGGGGAACAATGGGTTATTTTTTTGTAATAGTAATGGAAAACTGGGTAGCCATCTAGATATTACAAAGTTGTATCAGTTCCAGGATATACTGGGATACATTCTAGATGGTTCAAAAATTTAAATGTAAAAAAGCAAAATCATTTTTACTTTTTTTTTAATGTTTATTTTTGTGAGAGAGAGAGGGAGAGAGACAGTGAGGAAGCGCGAGCAGGGGAGGGGCAGAGGCTCCAAAGCTGGCTCCCCACTGAAGCAGTGACCCTGATGTGACCTGAGCTGAAGTGGGACTCTCAACAAACTGAGCCACCAGACGCCCAAGCAAACTTTTTTTTTTTTTTAATCGCTTCTCACGAACTATGTGATCAGATAATAGGTTATAGGGATCGATCTCCAAAAGCCTAGGCATCATGACGTCAGAGCCGGAAAGTTGCAAAAGTAGTTAAGCATCTTTGTTTTCTGAGATGAGACAGGTATGATAGTCTATTCCACCCATGCTATCTTTGAATTCAACAAATCTCCTGTTTACTCAGTGGACGATCTAACCCTCTACTGGGATTGGGTGGGACACCTTTTTTTTTTAAACAAATAATTATCTTGTGCGTTTTCCAGCTCTTTATAGTGTAAAGCTCATTTTCACATCCTTTAATCACAACATTTTATAAGGACAAGCATCGATATTGTACTCAGCAGAAGATCTCAGGCAAGTTATGATTCTGCCACTTGCCTAAGGGGTGTCCCCTTAGAGGAGTCCCCGCAACTCTGAGCTTCAGGTTCTTCATCTGTGAAATGGGTATCCCGATCAAATAACATTTCTGCCAGGCCACAAGCCCCTGACAAAACCTTACAAATTCCAGCTCCTCTCCTTCCAGCTCTGTCCCTCGGGCGACAGTGTGTTTCAACACGGAGGCCTTGCTGAGCACACACACAAGGCACCGCTTCACTGCATCTTCAACCCGGCGAGGAAGGACATTTTCATCTCCATCCTGGTGATGCCATCGCCGAGACAGGGCAAGGCTGAGGAACTTACCCTTATTTGGGCCTAGTCCTCAGGTTTCAGGGCTTCCCCGCCAGCCGGGCCCTGGGGCCACCTTGCAGTAACCCCTTACTTACAGTGTTCAGAAAACAAAGGGGACGAGAGTGGGATCAGAGCGAACCACAGAGCCTGATTTTTGCATTCAGATCATCTGTGGCTGCTAGTGGCAGGTGTGTGTGTGTGTGGGTGGGTGGAGGGGGGTCTCCGGGTTTCAGATCATCTGTGGCTGCTAGTGTCAGGCGGGGCGGGGCCTGGCTAGTGTCAGGGGGGCGGTCCTCCGAGTTGGGCTTCTTGCCGCCCTACCCTCTCCATCACGATGCGGCCCCTCATGCCTAAATTTCAAGGAAATAGGCCTCAGAAAAAGCCCTAGACCCTAGAGGTACGCAGGGTAACCACTCGGCTCCTAAAGCCCACAAAGAAAATGGAGCCGCTCCGGCGCCAGGAGCCAGCGTCTGCACCGCTTTCCGCCGCGGCCGCCGTACAGGCGAGGCCGCTCGGCGCCTCCTCCCGGCTCCCTCCAGGAGGCGCTGTAGGACCGACTCACGGTCCAAGGTGCGGCCGCCTCCGGAGGGCCTCCCCGCAGGGGCTATGGAGCACCGAGAAAAGCAACCTCCACGGCTAGAGAGGCATTTCCCAGGAGCCGCCCCGGTCGCCTCGCGCGCGCCACACACTTCCGCTTCCGCCTCTTTTGCCGGAAGTTGCTCTCAGAGCTAGCGTGCGGTCTTTGTCAGCTTCCACCATGGCGTACCGCGGCCAGGGCCAAAAAGTGCAGAAGGTGATGGTGCAGCCCATCGTATCCTACCTAGGATGTCAGGACTGGGAGGTTCGGGCCAGAAAACGGGGGGGGGGGGGGGGAAAGAGCAGACCGAGAGCAGGCCTGAGGGAGCGGAGTGCGGACCCACATCCCATGAGCACCCGGGGCGACCGAGGCCGGGAGAAAGCGCGGGGTAGTTGAAGACCCGGTGAGAGGTGGGCTTGGGCAGCCCCCTGCAGTGGGCAGTGCCGGAGTGGCGCGGATGAGCGAAGGAAGACGGCTTTAGTTAGGTACTGAGTGGAGGTGGGAGTCCTCAGGCTCAGGGAGGAGGAAGATGTCGGCGCCAAGAAGCCCCTGGAGAGCAAAGGAGTGGGAGGGATTCCTTCGGAACGTTCGGGAGCCCCTAAAGAGTGCCTGGCTGGGCTCCGGCCGTTGCCTGGACACCAGACCTCGTGTTCAGAAAACAAAGGCGAGATGGGGGTGGGATTGACCCGTTTCGGGGAGCACGGTCTATCCTCTGCCTGTATTTTTTTTTTTCCTTAACCCCTGGTGCAGAACCTCATCTTCAGATACTTGCAAAATGTACGTAAGTTGTTTGTGCTTTGTTGTTCTGTCATTTTTTTTTTTAAATAAAAGGTGAATTTATTTGGCTTGTTTGCATCATCCTGCCTAATCAACGTGTTCTAGAGTTAAAAATAGATGAAACGGGGGCCTGGCTGGCTCGGTCGGTCGAATGTGCGACTCTTGATCTTGGGAGTGGAGTGTTCCAGCCCCACCGTGGGGCTGGAGTTTCCTTAAGGAAAAAAAAAAGTAGGTGAAACCGGAGATTGGAGGAGTATTTGCGGGGAAGGGGCCCCGGGATGTAATGAAATGCCCACTCCAAGCGGTGAAAGAATAGTGTCATTACTTTTGCAAGACCAAAAGTACTTCAAAAAGCAGTTCTTGGCAGGCATGACTGGTATTTGGGTGCTTTTGTTGGTACTCATTATTGGAACGTTTCCCCTGTCCTTTCCTCTGGGATGAAACATTGAAGGAAAGAAATCCTGTCGACTTTAAGCCACATAATAAGGTGGTGTGTTTAGCACTTGGGAGAAAACTGAGATATAAAAAAGATGCCCGAAAAGGAAGAGAGGAGGGATACCTTCAGAGGATATAGTGGCAGGCAGCTTTCCTTTAGGGGAATTTTTAGCAATTCACATTGTGAGGTAGTAGGGCCGAGTATTTAAGTTATTTTGGAAAGAAAATGCATTTTCTATTGCTCTGACCGTTGTAGTATGTGTAACACAGTTGCAGACAGACTAATTTCAAGCCATGATAATTTTTTTTTGAGTAATCTCCACCCAACGTGGGGCTCAAACCCATGACCCCACGATCAAGAGTCACATGCTTCACCCAACTGAGCCAGCCAGACACCCCAAGCCATTGTAACTTTTTTTTTTTTCTAAGCAGGCTTCATGCCCAGCGCAGAGCCCAAAGTGGGGCTTAAACTCCTGACCCTGAGATCAAGACCTGAGCTGAGGTCAAAAGTGGGGGTGCTTAACCCAGTAAGCCACCCAGGTGCCCCCAAGCTATTGTAATTTTTAATCACCAGGCTTGAGGGTCCTTCCCCTGGTTGTTAAATGTGAGATGTGGAAACCTGGGAACCTAGAGAAAGCTGTTTTGAAGTTGGATTTTGCTATTGCACATAAGAAAGAAGCCCTGATGATTTGGGAATTGCTGCTTTATGCTATACTGTCAATTAGCACTCAATATGTATCGAGACGAGAAGCTGTAAGAAATACAATTGAGTCCTAGCATCACAGGAAAATTATTAACTTGGTCCCAATATAGCATTTATTGAGACTGTTGCTTGGCAAGTAACTAATCTTGGTTACTAATTCTTACATATGATTTGAGTAGTTAAATTCTTGGCTTTTATTTTTGAAGGTTTTCTTTAGGAGCCAGATTTCTGTATTGTTTGACCAGAGTGTTTGTTTTGCTTGTTTTTTTAACATGCCTATTTTTACGATTATTTCAGAGATCTCGGATTCAGGTGTGGCTTTATGAGCAAGTGAACATGCGGATAGAGGGCTGTATCATTGTGAGTAACCAGAATGTTTTCTCTCAGTCGGTGTTCATAGAAAACGATTTTGCAAAAATGCCTAGCCAGGACAGTGTACAAAAAGACAGTGACCCAACCCAAGGAAGGTTCTTCAGGGCCACTGTCCTTGTCTCACTGTTGTACTTAATAGGGCTTGGGTCATTCATAAGAGAGGGACAATTAATCTTTAAAAATTATTTGAACAACAGTGTTAGTATTTGAAGGACGGGACGAAAGAAATGAAATTACAATGGGGTGAAAATCAGTGGTGCATTACTTCTGTCTTAGGTGATAACCTGAATATACCTGGGTGGGGTTAGTTCAATAGGACTTTCAGGATGGCAGCGTACGCTAAATAATGTTTTAAAGAAAGACAAAACAGTGCTTGCTTCAGCAGCACATACGCGAAAATCGTAAAGAAAGATAAAACATGGCTGAAAAGTAGTATGTTAGGACACTTTGGTATTCCCTTTAGACATTGTAGATTCCGTCAGTAATCTCCCCTTCTGTGATTACTAGTAGAAAAACAAACGTTCTGGGTAGTGGTGATAGTGTTTTGTGAGGAACACGGGAGGAGTGGTGCCAGTGCAAGTTCACACACAATTCTGTATGGGACAGGTTGTAAAAGACAGGGACAGTGGCTCTTAGGCGCAGCTAATCAGATCTTAAGTCCAAAAGGCTCTAAAGGTAATTTGGAGTACAGTCTGCCTTTCTTTTGTTATTTAAAAAAAGGCTTAGGAGGGAGATGGTGTTTCAGCTGAAAGATCAGTAGAAAGGTGAATTTCTGAAGTTAGTTGGCATTTCTATATTGAGGTTGGTGTAGTCATCTGAAATGGCGTGCGTGTGATTTTACTTGAAGATGACATTCGGTTGGCTTATCTTTCTAGGGTTTTGATGAGTACATGAACCTCGTATTAGATGATGCAGAAGAGATTCATTCTAAAACAAAGTCAAGAAAACAACTGGGTAAGAATAGCTGGCCTTTTGGACTTAGAGAAATATTTATTCGCTTGCAGAATTGAACGAGTTGTAACTCTATTCATGTTTAAATTTAGTGTGCAGTTGAGAATTCACTGTGTGGAGGAGTATATGCTTTTGAAATCCTCCTCAGCCACTTGCTGCTTACCCCACTCCATTTCTGCTTTTGTTTCTCCACTCAGACCCCTCTCATGAAGGTCACCAAAGACTAACGGTGTCAAATCGAGTCGTCAATACTAGTTCTCATTTTATAGAACTCTGAACAGCGTTTGGCGCCGTGGGCCACTCCCACCTTAAAACGCTTTGTTCCTTGGGCTCCGTGATACTGTACTCGGTTTTATTTTTCATTTCTAGTTACTCCTTTTCAGACTTTTGTATATTCATCCTTTCAGACCCCGCCATTAAATGTTTTGAGTTGCTCAAGGCTGGGTTCTAGGCCCTCCTGTCATTTGGTGTTATTTACCCAGGCCCTGTAGACTATGCCTTCAGTTGCCATCTCTATATTGACTTCAGATTCACCTCTGTAGCAGTAGGCCTCTCTGAGCCTATTCACCATGTCTACCTGGATGTCTCAAAGGCTCTTCAAAGTGAGCATGTCAGAAATCAAACTCGCTTCCCACTCCCTGTACACTCTTTTAGACCTATTTTAGTGTTCCTGCCTTACTGAATGGCACCAACCCCCATTCAGTTTACTGGTTGATTTCTTTGCAACTGCCTCAGCCCCCTCCACTTTGCTCTGCAGGCTGCAGTTATCTTTGAAAAGCACCAATTTGACCTTGTCATCCCTCTGCGTGAAACCTTCCGTGACTTCCTGTTGCTAGTGGGATAAGAAAATCTTTAATGTATTCTGCAAAGTTCTTCATGATCTTTTCTCTCTCTGCTCGTTTTGTATCACTGCTTCATTTTCTGAGCTTCATCCACACGTGTGCGCTCTCAGCTGTTTGAACCTGCATACTTGTTCCACCGTAAATCTTTGTATATGTGGTTTCCTATGTGTTTAGGACTCCAATCAAATGTCAGATATCAGGTTTTCTTTTTGTCTTACTGGGGTGAGGATGGGGGCGGGGGAGACAGGCTGTGCTGAGTTTATAGTAAAACACTCATTAGTGGGATTGTTCGATTAATGTCTCTCTCACTGGGCTGCGTGCTCCGTAAGTCCTCTCTTTTTTGCTCCCTAATAGGCCTAGTGCCTAATTCAGTGCCTGTCATACAGTAGAAACAAAAAAATATTTGAATAATGAATGCAGGTCCTGAACCCAGTTAATGAAGGGTCTTTAGGAATCATGACTTCAAGACAAGCAGTCATTTCTTTCAAAATCCTGTTCATTTGAAGTTATTTAGGTACTTTGTTTTTAATTGTTTAATGCCTAGTTCACAGCTCACTAGTACCTTAATCAGTGGTGGCCTTCAGGTGTCTCTTTTTTCCGGACCCTGAGGATTCTCTTGAGCCTGTAGGACATATGTGGAAGGTAGAATCTGAGAAGTGGTATGGTGTTTTGCTATGCTTCTTTCTGTTTAGGCTATTTTTGTGAAAGTCTGGATTTTCGAATTTAAACATGTCTTGCCAGGAAGGGTAAGCTAGCTTTATTGACATCAGTATATGTAAATTATTTGGAGGGTGTTGAATTCCTGTAATAGTATTTATCCTATAGAATAGATTAATATTGCCTGTTGTAGAAGTCTGAGAAACTTAAAAATCAATCACAATTGGGGTTGATTAGTATTTCTCAAAATGATTTTACTCAACACTGAAGAAATTTATAGCTATTTCTCAGGAAAAAAGTATTCCTGCTCAAATAAGTTTAGGAAATGGTGGATAAATTTGAAGAATTTTATTTATTGTAGTATAGACTCTTTAATTTATTGAAAACAAGAATGGTATCGGATGCTGTCAAATGTTTTAAACTTGGAACACCCCTCGTTCTTCAACTTCTACAAACTCAGAGCAGTGGGATATGTTGGGGTAGACCTAGTCAGTTGACTTAGTCTGTAGAAATCGGAGGTTTCGTAAAATAATATTTCTCTACGTTCATTAGTTTATTGTTGGAAAAGCTCATACACTCTAATATGCAGAGCTTTTCAATATGTGGATATTTGAAATTTTTCACATACCTTCTCAAGGAAGAAAGCATTTCAAAATTGCTGAAGTGTGATCTGAAATTGAGGCTAAAAGGTGTTGCACACTTGTCTGAGTGGCTATTAATAGCTTTTTTTTTTTTTTTTTTTTTAATTTTCTGTTGCAGGTCGGATCATGCTAAAAGGAGATAATATTACCCTGCTCCAAAGTGTCTCCAACTAGAAATGATCAATGAAGTGAGAAATTCTTGAGAAGGCCATGTAGTTTGTTTTTTTAGAGGTCCTTTGTTGGGAGTATAGTTCTAAAACATTTGTTCCTATTGTTTTGATTACCTTTATGTTATTACCAGATGACAATAAATGCTGTGGGATTGTTTTTATTTAAACATTTACATTGTTTCTTTCTATCCAGTGTTAGAGACCTTTTACACAGTGGTCCCTAAGTTTTCTGAAGGGCGGCAGCTGCCCTGGGCATTTGTTTTTTATAGGGCCTGGATCTGTAGATTCTTAAGGCAAAGAGTAGGAATTCTACCTGACAGGTAAGCTTCTGATATTAGGTCATGCAGAAGAGGAGGGTTTGCAGAAATAAAGGTTTTTAAACTAATACATGTCTTCATTATCAGTTCTAGTTCTAGATGCTGGAACACTAGAATTCCTAACCACGGTAGGTTGGAGGTGCTATAATAGTTTCAGTATTTGCTTATTAGCACTCTCCGAGTCACTCTCTGAAGTCTTTGTGAATTCTTGTATTACTGAGATCAGAATGTGAGAAGTATTTGGGTATAAGCAAAGAGTAAAGTGCCCTAAACGTACATTTAAAATGAGATCTGTTGGGGCACCTGGGTGGTTCAGTCGGGTAGGTTTCCGACTTTAGCTCAGGTCATGATCTCGCAGCTCGTGGGTTTCAGCCCTGTGTTGGGCTCCGCGATGGCAGTGTGGAGCTTGCTTGGGATTCTCTGTCTCTGCCCCACTTGTGCTCTCTTTCTCTCTCTCAATAAATAAACTTAATAAATAAATAAAATGAGCTCTGTTAAGAGTTAACAGGAGGGAGGGGTGCCTGGGTGGCTCAGTTGATTAAGCATCCTACTCTTGGTTTCAGGGCTTTTGCTCAGGCCATGATCTCATGGTTCGTGGCATCAAGCTCCACGTCGGACTCAGTGCTTACAGCATGAGCCTGCTTGAGATCTCTCTCTTTTCCTCAAAATAAATAAATAAACTTAAAAAAAAAAGTTAACAGGAGGGACACTTTGTGAGATTGGTAACCTGAAAAAGACCACAAGCAGTGCTGGTAAGTTGGTAGGCATAATAATCGTATGTTCGTTGGAGCAACACGTATCTCTTCCCCTTCTCTCTAAAGATTTTGGTGCCTCCCTCAGTAATTTCTTAGTTCCCAACTGAATTATGTGGATAGATCTTTCCTCCCCCAGTTTCTCAGGGCGGTTCTAGTTAGGGGCGCCAGGCTGGCTTAGTCGGTAGAACATGTGACTCTAGATCTCAGGGTCATGACACACTTCAATCCCTATTTAAGTAATAGGGATTACTTAAATAAGTGAAAAATGACCCCAGGGTGGTTCTAGTTAGAATTCTGTTCAGTGATTATTGAGCATCCACTGTTACACGGGCAAAAGGTTGAATAAATGCAGTGAAACAGACTGGCAAACAAATCGCTTCAGTGCCACACACTAAGTGCTATTTAAATTGGATCTTGAAAGATGAATAAGGCCTACCTTAGATTCTTGTAGTGGGCATTATTAAAGGTTAGTGAAGAAGGAGCAAGACTAGTTCCTGCTTTTCCAAGTGCCTGTGAGGGAGATGGCGAACTTTGCTTTAAACTGAGCAAAAGAAATCTTTTCGAGATAGAGGAGGTTTGTAGGCAAGTATAGAAATTTGTCCAGCTTAGAAGTTGGCATTCTAGTTGTTCCTCTCCTGTTTGAACCTGTGCCTTTTTGGTCACATTTTGAAGGAAAGGGCTACTTTACTTTAGCTCTTTTAACATAGTTGAGTTTGAAATGCATTGAACCTGCTACAGCGTGCAAAGAAATCCTTGGGCAGCAGAGGGAGTTGCAGCCCTGGGACTGCTTCAGCCTTTCTAGTAAAAGCTTTTTCAGAGCAGAGCAAAGACCTCCCTGCAGCTTTCTTGGCACCAAAATAGCTAGGAAGAAGGATAAAAGCCGGAGCAGTATAATCCCTAAGAAAACCTGCTGGCTGCTTTTCCATTTCCCTGTGTGGCCTTTCTGACCTGGCTGCCCTGTGTAAGCAAAGCTGTGCCTGCTGTGGCTTATTCTGAATGGATCAAGACCTGGAAAGTTCTATTTTTGACAGAGCAAACGATGATAGAAATAAGGTACAGTGAACTCTTACAATTGAGCTCTGTATTTAGAAATCTCTGCTTGCTTTCCTGCCTTACTGGAGCCTGTGGTGTTTGCTTTTTAAGTTGTACTTTTCCACAATCTGTAGATCTTTTTTCCAACCCGAATTTGTATTATAGGAGGCGTTGCTCTCTGCTTCATTAAGGTTATTAAAACATGCTGCTGGGAAGCTGCTCTTGTTGGCAGCCCTTGGTATGTGAGCAATTATTTTTCTGGAATGGCTGTTGGTTTCTGAGGGGGTCTTGCTAACCACCCACTAACTCTCTTGTAACATTCTTGAAGTGGGGGTGGGAGGAAAATAAGGCTCTGAAAAAGTTAAGTGCTGGTGCAGGCCTGGTGTTTAATTAGTCTAGGTAGGGAGAGAACGCGATAAGAATAGTTTGAAAACCCTAGGATTTTGTATTTGCAGGCACCAGCTATTGTATCAGATTTGTCAGTTTCAAGATGAGAGAGTGGATCTTTGTCTAATCTAGTTTTAGGCGTTATTGGCTAGGCAGTGTCACGGACAATTCCTGGGGTAAGCCTGATAGGCACATCGCCTATTAACTGGATGACACAGGAGGTGGTTGTCCTTAATTCTTCCTTTTAGAGCTAACCATAATAACCTACTCAGGCCATGCTTTTTGTGAGGAGATGTGTTTGGTAAAACTTTTAAAGTGGGCTAGAACTTAAGTCTATTGTACCTAGAGTTTAATTTTAAGTTATATCCAAAACACTTTTTTAAAACATTGAATTTAAAAATCCTAGCATAGAGCATGTTTATAATTAAAATGCCAGTAGGATAGAAAGATAGGAAGTAAATAACAAAAGTCCTTCCTTTTCCCATCAGTATTCTCGATACATAACTACTATTAGGAGTTAGGGGTTTATCCTTCTAAACTCTGCAAATATGTACAATTTGGGTTTTTTCTCAATTTGGTATTTGTATTTAAAAACTTTTTTTTTTTTTTTAAGTTTATTTATTTGGGGGGATGGACAGAAAGGGAGAAAGAAAATCCCAAGCAGGTTCTGCTGACAGCATGGTGTCCAACATGGGGCTCAGGTCCCAAGAACTGTGAGATCATGCCCTGAGCTGAAATCAAGAGCCAGACATCTAACTAAAACTGAGCCACCCAGGCGTCACTAAAAGTTTTTTTTAATTTTGGTAAAATTGTGCAGCTCAGTAACGTTAAGTACATTACATTGTGCAAACATTCCCTAGAACTTTATCTTGCAAGAGTGAAACTACCCTGTCAACAACTTCCCATCCCTTGGCCCTCCTAGCCCCTGGCAAACATCATTCTTTTCTGTTTCCAGGAGTTTGACTCCTAGATACCTCATATATATGGAGTCATAATAATACTTGTTTTACAACTGACTTATTTCATTTAGCGTAATGTTCTCATGGTTCACCCATGTTACAGAATGTGTCCTAATTTCTTTCTTCTCTTTAAGGCCAAATAATACTGTATGTTTACACACCATGTTCTGTTTATGCGTTGAACTGTCAGTAGACATTTAAGTTACTTTCACCTTTTCGCTATTGTGAATAATACTGTTCTTCAAGGTCCTGTTATCAGTTCTGTTGAGATATACCTAGAAAGTTTTCGAGGAACCATCTTAACTATTGCAGTAAACATGGGTGTACAAAGATCTCTTTAAGACCCTGCTTTCAATTTTTTTGAGAGTATGTACCCAAGGTCTTTTTGAGGAATCATCATCATATTGTTTTCCACAGCAGCTACACCGTTTTACATTCTGATCAGTAGGGCACAAGGGCTCCTGTTTCTTCACATCCTTGGCAAACCCTATTTTCTACTTTTGATAGTAAATGTCTTAATGGTTGTGAGATGATATTGTGGGTTTGATTTGCATTTCCTTAATGGTTCGTGATCATTTCTTCATATGTTTATTGGTCATTTGTATATCTTCAGAGAAATGTCTACTGTTAAGTCCTGGGCCCATTTTTAAACAGATGATTTTTTTGTTGTTGAGCTGAAGGAGTCCTTTACATATTCTGGATATGAACCCCGTATCAGATACACACTTACAAATATGATAGTTAAGCGCTGGACTTCAGCTCAGGTTGTGATCTCACAATCTGTGAGTTTGAGCCCCACCTCAGACTCTGCTGACAGCTCAGAGCCTAGAGCCTGTTTTCGATTCTGTGTCTCCCTCTCTTCCCCTCACCCTCTCGTGCTCGCTCGCTCTCTCAAAAATAAACGTTAAAAATAAAAAAATATTTTCACCCATTCTGTGGGTTGTCTTCACTCTTTTGTCTTTCGATGCACAGATAATTTTGATGGAATCTAGCTTATTTTTTAAGATTTTGTTGCCTGTGCTTTTGATGTCATAGGTAGTTTTACTTATATATGCATACTCCCTGCAGCTTGACCCTTATCAACAAAACGTGGATATACTTCCATGTTAAACAGCTGTATTCTATTGTATGGGTCTCTCAGGTTAAGTAATCACCTGTATTAGTGGCTATTTTAGGCTGCTTCCAGATTTTTGCTGTTAAAAAGAGTTTCTGTCCATTTACATATTCCTGAGTTGAATTCTTAGAAGTGGAATTATAAGATCAAAGGATATGCATATTAAAAATAATTCTGTAGGTACTTCTAAATTGCCTTCCACAGTACAAATGAGAAAATTGTTTTCTTCATTCTAAACAACCATCAAGCAACAGTTTGAATGAAATTCACAGGCTTATTGTGAGATGACTATGAAGTAGTAATTGCCAGCATCCTAAGGATGTCAGAGTAGAACAACGGAAAAAAAACTTGGTCTTTGATGACTTTTGAGCCACTGAATTAATCAGCTCTGGAACTTGCCTAACACCAAACTTGTTATGTGAGAGAATAAATTTCCTGGTTGATTTTCTGTTAGGTAAAACTGAAGCATTGTGAATGAGAACAATGTCAGAACAGGGCCACCTGTATTTGGAAGGGGATCAGTTGTTCAGTGAAGAATTTTTAAATGCCATAGTTGAGTTGGCAATTGAAGTGATGATCTTGGACTATATGCGGGAATACAAATGAAGTGATGTGACTGGTTTTATTCTGTTAAACAGCAGACTTTATTTCCTTCCCTAGTTATGAAAATAATTCCTGAGAAAGATGATCCTGGATCATCATTCCATGTCCATAGAAACTGCTGTCTCTGGAGTATTAACAGATTAGCCTCATCCCTAGGGCCATGCTGAGTTAGAGATGTTTTGCTGGGCTGGGAAATTGCAGAGGAGACGTGGGGAAAATAAACAAATGAATGGTGGACTTTGTTGCTCTTCCTGGTGGACTTTGTTGCTAAACCAGAGAGAAGGTAGATAGAGTGAGGAGAGTGTTTTGCCCAAAACAGCCTTTTTTAGATCCTATACTATAAGATACTGTTTGGAAGGTGTTTCTCATTTTTCACCAGTGTCCACTTTCTTTGGGTGTTCTTTGCTAAACAGTGAAGGATATAAAAGGGTGTCCTTACCTTGGAGATTTAGGGAAGCAGTGAAATACACTCAAAAAGATCCAAAGATCTTGGGGGTCCACAATCACAACTTTAGAATTACCCAAGCCTCTCAACCTCAGTTTCATGGTGGTGGTGGAATGATTTAATAAGATAATACATATCCATTTCAGGTCTCAGGAATGCACAAGAACTATTACTTGTCTAGTTCCAAATGACGATACTTTATAGTTTAAAAGATTCATTGAGGAATATGTGTGGATAAGAGGTAAACTCATTCCACATAAACCCAAGATATAAAAATTTGGGGAATTTTTTGTTTTTGCTTTTTCAGTCAAGTTTATGGAGGTATAATTTACAGATACTAAAATCACACGTTAATACCTATATACTTTGATGACATTTGACAAATGTATACAGCCCTGTAACCACCAACAGTCAAAAAGTATTTCCATGATACAGAATGTTGCCTGGGCCCCTTCATAGTCAATCTACCTCAACTCACCCTAGCTCCTGGTAACTAATGGTCTGATTTCTGACCTTAAAGTTTTGTTTCCCTCAGAATGTCCTACAAATGGAATTTTACAGTGTGTAACCATTTATGTGTGGCTTTTTTCATGGAATATGCTTTTGAGTTTCATTCATGTTCCATGAATCAGTATTCTGTTCCTTTTTATTGCTGAGTAGTATTCCATTGTATGGATATACCACAGTTTGTTTATCTGTAAACTACTTAGTGGAGTTGGGGGTTATTTTCAGTTTTTTGGCACTTCTGCATTGATTCCTATAAAGTTCATGTGTAGGCCCATTTTAAAAATTGGGATGTGGTGCATGGGTGCCTCAGTTGGTTAAGTGTCCCAACTTTGGATCTCACACTTTGTGAGTTCAAGCCCTGCGTTGGGCTGTGTGCTGACAGCTCAGAGCCTGGATCCTGTTTCAGATTCTGTGTCTCCCTCTCTGTCTCTGCCCCTCCCCTGCTGTGCTCTCTCTCTCTCAAAAATAAAAACAATAATTGGGTTGTCGTTTTTTTCTTTGTTGTTGGGAGAGTTCTTTATGTCTTTCTGCATTTAAAAAAAAATCCTTACCAGATAGGTCTTTTGTGAATACTTTTCTCCCAGTCTGTGGTTGTCTTTCATTTCTGTATAGTGTTTTTAAACAACACAGAATTTTCCTTTTTTTTTTTTTTTTTCAATTTTCAAGTTTTCATTTATCAAATTTTTCTTTTATGGTACATACTTTTTGTGTCTAAGAATTCTTTGCCAGGGGTGACTAGGTGGCTCAGTTGAAGTCCAGTGCTTGATTTCGGCTCAGGTTGTGATCCCAGGGTCATTGCAACTTTTATATAGATGATCATTTTGTCTGCAGAAAATGAAGATGCAAGAAATTTTAAAAATGCAAATAAAAATAGTTTTATTTCTTCCTTTCCAGACGAAGCCTTTTATTTCTTTTTCTTGCCTTATTTCAGTGGCCAGGACCACTCTAATGGAGTGGTGAAAGGAGACATCTTTGTCTTGTTCCTGATATTAGGGGGATCCTAGGGAAAAAACATACTACTAAGTGTGATATAGTTACAAGGTTTTTGTACATACATACAAGGTTTTGTACAAGTCTAATTTGCTTAGACTTTTTCTCTACTGAGATGATCATACGGTTTTTCTATTGAAGCCTGATAAGGTAAATTGCATTAATTGATTTTCAGTGATAAACTGACCTTGCATTTCTGAAATAAACACTGTTTAGTCATGGTTTGTTATCTATTTTATATATTGCTAAATTCACTTATTTAATATGGTCATTAGGGATGTTGATCTGTAGCTCTCTTGACAATGTTTTTGTCTTTTTTTTGTTTGTTTTTTTTAAGGTTATTGATTTTGAGAGAGAGCACATGGGGTGAAACCCCAATGCCGGGCTCCATCTCACAAACTGTAAGATCATGGTGACCTGAGCTGAAATCAAGAGTCAGACACTTAACCGAGTGAGCCGTCCAGATGCCCTTTGTCTGGTTTTAATATCAGTGTAGTAGTTTCATATAAGGAAGTGTTCCTTCATCTTTTATTTTCTGTAAGAGTTTTATAGGATTGATGACCTATTTCCTTTCTTAAATGTTTGGTATGTTTTCACCTGTGAAGCCCTTTGATCTGGAAGGTTTCTATACTTTATCCCCCAGTTTGGAAATCTTTTTTTTTTTTTGGAAATCTTTATCATATCTATCTTAAGGAATTTACACACTTACTAAGGGCACTGTATTACACATAAATCCAAAAGAGAAAATACTATGAGGCATATATAAATACTAATGAGCAAGTGACATAAAAAATGCAGAAGGTATGGGGTACTTGGCTGGTTCATTTGGTAGAGCATGCAACTCTTGATCTTAGGGTCATGAGTTCAAGGCCCATGTTGGGGGTAGAGTTTACTTAAAAAAATGCAGAGAATGGTCTGGAGCACAATGTGAAAAAGACATTGTATGATAGAAGTTGGTAACTGTAGCCTTTCAGTGCTTATTTTTAGACCAACCTTATCTCTCAGGATTCCCCTGTAAGAATACTTCTCTTTATTACTGTTAACTTACTATCCCTCAAGTTCACCTATCTCTGTAGCTTGTTGTGGTAGCTTGTGTTGTTTTTACTCCTAATTCAATTACTTAAATAGATCTAGGATTATTCAAGTTATCTACATTTATTGAGTGAGCTTTGGGAGTTCTGTTTTGTTTGTTTTTTTTAACTATTTTTCCCATTTCATGTAAGCTATCAAATTTATTGGCTTAAAGTTGTACATATTTCCTTATTCTTCTAATGCCTGTAGGATCTGTAGAGATGCCTTCTCTCTCATTCCTAATATTGGTAATTTGTCGCTTCTCTACTTTTTTCCTTAGTCTGGTTAGAAATGTATCATTTATTGAACTTCTCAACCAGCTTTTCATTAATTTTTCTCTAATGTTTTATTATTTTCAATTTCTCCTGTTATTTTCTTCCATCAGCTTGCTTTGAGTTTAGTTTGATCTTTATATAGTTTTTTTTTTTTTTTAACTTTTTTTTACATTTATTTATTTTTGAGAGGCTCCGAGCTGTCAACACAGAGCCCGATGCGGGGCTGGAACCCACAAACCGCGAGATCATGACCTGAGCCGAAGTCAGACACTTAACCGACTGAGCCACGCAGGCACCCCTGATCTTTATATAGTTTTTAAGGTTGAAGCTTAGATTATTGATTCAAAACATTTCCTGTTTTTTAATGTAAGCATTTTGCCATGTGTTAGAAATTTCAGTAATGTTGCGTTTTGATTTTTGTTAAGCTCAAAATATTTTCAGTATCCTTTTTTAATTGCTCTTTGATACGTGAGTTACTTAGAAGTGTATTAATTTCTGGGACGCCTAGGTGGCTCATTTGGTTGGGCGTCCAACTTCGGCTCAGGTCATGATCTCATGTTTCATGAGTCTGAACCCCACATCAGGCTCTGTGCTGACAGTTCAGAGCCCTGCTTCAGATTCTGTGTCTCCCTCTCTTTCTCTGCCAATCCCCCCACTCACACTCTGTCTCTTTCTCTCAGAAATAAATAAAAACGGGCTCAGTCAGTTGAGTGTCCAATTTCAGCTCAGGTCATGATCTCAGGGTTCGTGAGTTTGAGCCCCATGTCTGGGTTTGTGCTGAAAGCTCAGAGCCTGGGGCGTGCTTCAGATTCTGTGTTTCCCTCTCTGTGCCCCTCCCCTGCTTGCGCTCTTTCTCTCAAAAATAAATAAAACATTTAAAAAAATTTTTAAAACATTAAAACAAATTTTAAAAATAGAAGTGTGTTAATTTCCAAATACTTGGGGATTGTCCACGTGTCCCCTAGGTTCAGATAATTTATATGATTTCAGTTATTTTCAACTTGTTAGGTTTCTTTGATAGCCCACAACATGATCTATCTTGGTGACTATTCCACATCCACTTAAAGAATGTGTGTATTGCTGGGGTGCTTGGCTGGCTCTCTTGGTAGAGCACGCAACTCTTGATCTCAGGGTCAAGAGTTTAAGCCCCTTGTTGAGTGTGGAGCTTACTTAAAAAAAAAAAAAAAAAAGAATGTATTGCTGTTGTTGGGGAAAATATTCTATAAATTATCAGGTCAGATTTGTTAGTGTTGTTCAAGTCTTTTATGTCATTATTATTTGTCTACTCATTCTCCATTACTGAGCAAAGTAGGTTTATTATAGATATCATATAGTTGAGGTCCAATATGACAATCTCTGCTTTTTAATTTGGGTGTTTAAATCACTTACCTTTATAGCAATTATTCGTATGGTTTGTTTAAATCTGCCATCTGGTGGGAGGCAATTCTTCATAAGTCTCTTGCATTTCTGTATGTCTTACAAGCAAGGTACTGACTGTCCTTTGTTTCTGACTATCTTTACACAGATGTTTATTTAGCAAACTACCTTGGAAGATAGATAATATCCCCCTTTAGAATAAAGAAAATAAAAAAGTTTACTTCCTCAGATACCAGGCTTTTCTGCAGTAACACAACCCATTACTTAGTGTCATGTATATGATTCCCTATTGATTACAATATACATCTTTAATTTCTTATAGATTATCATCAGAACTATCTTATTGCTTCATGTATGGCATAAGAACCTTATACCTCCAGTTGCTCCCTCTTTTGTGCCCTTTTTGTCACACTTTTAGATGTGTTATAAATCTTATAGCACATTATTAATGTCAGTTATCAAGACTCATTCTGTGACTATCGAGAAGTCCCATCTTTTTTAGGAATTTTTAAAAACATAATGTAAACTTGAATTGGAAATAATTTTCCAGGTTATTCTTTCTGAAAGAGGTGTGAGCTTTGTACTGAACAAATCTTTTCTTGGCTTTTACTTGATATCTTTCCATACATAACCTTCCTATGTCCTCTTAGAGGAAACCTGAGTGCTGATTCCATTTCTGTATAGACTGCCTTTTAAAGTGTTGGCGAGGGTTTCGTGTCAGGGAATTAGCAGGAAAGGCTGGAGGAAAGGTCAATAAGGGCATTTCCTTTTCCCCTCTTATTGTTAATTTCCTTCAGACAGCTAAAGAAGAAGAAATACTTTCTGCTACAGTCTTTATACCTTGCTTCAACTCTAGAGTGTTCCTTTTTTCCAGATTCTATTGTTAAAAAGTTTCTTATGACATTTGGGGGTTCTAAAATATCACCCATAATCTTGCTTCCTATAATAGCCATTTCCTGCTGTCCTTTACTTTAGGCTTTGTGCATAATGTTCCATTAATTTAACAAATCATAATTTATGAAGTATTTTCTTATGTAGTTTCATATTTTTCACCTTAATAAGTTATGCCACAGTGAACATTGTTATCTCTTTTGTCTCTCATAAGGATATATTTCCATGAGTGGGCTTCTATATTTTGAAACTATCCGCATTTTTGTAGTTCTTATTATATGTTGTTAAAGTAAGGAAGAGGAGGACATTTGGAACATAGATACTTTGTGGGGGAAGATCTTACAACTTTGCCTAAAGAAAAGAAGGTGAGTCAAATTGGTTTTAGGTTTGTTGAGAGACTGGCTATGGCAAGGAAATTTTCAAAACTTTGGTTATGGATTTATACTTACTCTTTCTCCAAGATTAATGCTTAAGTTTAACCTCTAGATTTTTAAAAAAAATTATTTATTTAAGTAATTTCATTCAACATGGGGCTCAAACTCATGACCCTGAGATCAAGAGTCTCACACTCCCCTGAGTGAGCCAGGCAGGCACCCCAGATTTTTTTTTAAATTTTTATTGTGGTTTAATACATATAGCATAAAATTTACCATATTAACTATTTTTATTCTATTTTTTATTTGAGAGAGAGAGTGAGCATGCGTGAGCAGCGGAGAGGGTCAAAGGGAGAGAATCCCAAGCAGGCTCCACACTCAGCACTAAGCCTGAATTTGGGCTTGATCCTATGACCCTGGGATCATGACCTGAGCCTAAATGAAAAGTCGATGCTCAACTGACTGAGCCACCCAGGCCCTTTATTTATTTATTTATTTATTTATTTATTTATTTATTTATCTTTTTAATGTTTATTTTTGAGAGAGAGAGTGCAAGCAGGGGAGAGGAGAGAGAGAGAGAGAGACAGAATTCGAAGAGGCTCCACACTGTAGCACAAAGCCCAACATGGGACTTGAACCCATGAACCCCGAGATCATGACCTGAGCCCATTAGACACTCAACCGACTGAGCCATCCAGGCACCCCTCCTTTAATTTTTTTACTAAAATTTTTTTTATTTTTATTTTTTAAAGTAATCTCTACCCTCAGTGTGGGGCTCAAGCTCACCACCCTGAGATCTAGAGTCACATGCTCTACCAACTGAGCCAGCCAGGCGCTCCTAACCATTTTTTTTTTTAAGTGTACAATTTGGTGATATTAAGTACGTTTATAATGTTGTACAGTCATCATCATCTACATAACTTTTCATCATGTTAAAGTAAAACTATATCCATTGAACAATAATTCATTCCCCCCATCCCCTTCCCATCCCCCAGCCCCTGGCAATCATAGTTCTACTTTTTGTCTCTGATTTTGACTACGTTAAGTATCTCATGTAAGTGGATTCATACTGTATTTGTCGTTTTCTGACTGGCTTATTTCGATTAGGGTAATGTCCTCGAGGTTGATCCATGTTAAAATTTCCTTCCTTTTTGAGGCTGAATATTCCATTGTATGTATTATACCACATTTTGCTTGTTCATTCATCTGTCAATAGGCACTTGGGTGTTTTATCTGTTGTGAATAATGTTCTGAACATGGATGTACAAATATCTCAAGACCCTATTTTCAGTTCTTTTGAGCATATACCCAGAAGTGGAATTACTGAGTTACATGGTAATTCTATTTTTAATTTTTTTAAGTTTATTATTATTTTTTTTATTTTTAGTAATGTCTACACCCAATGTAGGTCTCAAATTCACAACCCCAAGATCAAGAGTTGCATGCTCTTCTGACTGAGCCAGTCAGGTGCCCCTCAATTTTTGATTTTTTGAGGAACCACCATACTGTTTTCCACAGCAGCTGTACCATTTTACATTCTTACCTACAGTGTACAAGGGTTTCCACTTTTTCCATGCCTTCACCAACGTCTCTTATCTTGATTTTTTGGTAATTGGTTTTTTTTGTTGTTTGTTTGTTTGTTTTGTTTTAAGTAGGCTTCGTGCCCAGTGCAGAGCCCAACACAGGACTTAAACTCACGACCCTGAGATCAAGACCTGAACCAACATTAACAGTCAAACACTTAACTGACTGAGCCACTTTTTTTGTTTTTAATGTTTGTTTTTGGGAGAGAGAGAGGGAGAGTGTGTGTGTGCATGAGCACAAGCAGGGGAGGGGCGGGAGGATGGGGGACAGAGGATCCTAAGCAGGCTGTGCACTGACAGCAGAGAGCCCAGTGTGGGGTTTGAACTCCCGAACCATGAGATCATGACCTGAGCTGAACTCAGATGCTTAACTGACTGGACTACCCAGGCGCCCTGTTATTTTGTGTTTTTTGATAGTAGCCATCCTAATTGATGGGAGGTAGTATCTTAAAATGTTGATTTGCATTTCTCTGATAATGATTAGAGACACTCAGCATCTTTTCATGTGCTTATTGGTCATTTGTATGTCTTTAGAAAAATGTCTATTCAAGTCCTTTGCCCATTTTTTAATTACATTGTTTTTTGTTGTTGTTGACTTCCAAAGAGTTCTCTGTATATTCTGAATATTAATCCCTTATCAGATACATGATTTGCAAATATTTTCTCTCATTCTGTGGATTGTCTTCTTACCCTGGATACTGTCTTTCAATGCCTAAAATTTTAAAATTTTCGTATGTTCACTTTAAGTGTTTTATAGTTTTAGGTCTTACATTTAAGTCTTCAATCCATCGTGAGTTAGTTTTTCCAACTTCATTCTTTTATGTGAATATCCAGTTTTCCCAGCACCATTTGTTGAAAAGACTGTCCTTTAGGGACTCCTGGGTGGCTCAGTCGGTTAAGCATCAGACTCTTGGTCTCTGATCAGGTCATGATCTCGCAGTTTATGAGACTGAGCTCCATGTAGGGCTCTGTGCTGATAGCGTGGAGCCTGGTTGGGATTCTCTCTCCCTCTCTCACTCTCTGCCCCTCCCCAGCTCGCATGCTCTCTCTCTCAAAATACATACATACATTAAAAAAAAAAAAGACTGCCCTTTCTCCATTAAAAGGACACCTTTGTCAAAAATCATTTGATAATACATGTGAGGGTTTATTTGGCGGCTCTTTATTCTATCTCATTGGTTTATATATCTGTCTTTTTTTTTTTTCAAATTAATTTTTTTTTTCAATGTTTATTTATTTTTGGGACAGAGAGAGACAGAGCATGATCGGGGGAGGGGCAAAGAGAGAGGGAGACACAGAATCGGAAACAGGCTCCAGGCTCCGAGCCATCAGCCCAGAGCCTGACGCGGGGCTCGAACCCACGGACCGCGAGATCGTGACCTGGCTGAAGTCGGACGCTTAACCGACTGCGCCACCCAGGCGCCCCAATATATCTGTCTTTTTTTAAAATCTTTTTTAATTTTCTTTTTTTTTTGAGAGAGAGAGAGAGAGAGAGAGAGATGGAGTGCAAGCATGGGAGGGGCAGAGAGAGAGAGAGAGAGAGAGAGAGAGAATCCAAAGCAGGCTCACAGAGCCTGATGCGGGACTTGAACCCACAGGCTGCAAGATCATGACCTGAGCTGAAGCTGGACGCCCAACTGACTGAGCCACCCAGGTGCCCCTGTATATCTGTCTTTATGCCAGTACCACACTGTTGTGAGCTTTGTGGTAAATTTTGAAATTAGGCAGTGTGAGTCTTCTAGTTTTCTTCTTCCTTTTCTAAGCTGTTTTGGCTATTCAGAGTCCTTCAAGATTTCATATGAATTTTAGAATGGGTTTTTTGTTTGTTTCTGCAAAAAATACCATCAGGTTGTTGACAGGAGTTACATTGAATCTGTAAATCACATTATATAGTATTGACATCTTAACAATCTTAAGTCTTCCAAGCAATGAACATGGGATATGTTTCCATTTATTTATGTCTTAATTTCACTAATCAGGGGGCGCCTGGGTGGCTCAGTCAGTTGAGTGACCGACTTCAGCTCGGGTCATGATCTCACGGTTTGTCAGTTCGAGCCCCGCATCGGGCTGTGTGCTGACAGCTCGGAGCCTGAGCCTGCTTCGGATTCTGTGTCCCCCCTCTCTCTGCCCCTCACCCACTCATGCTTTGTCTCTCTCTGTCTCAGAAATAAATAAACATTAAAAAAAATTTTTTTTTAAATTCTCTAATCAGTTGTAGTTTTCATTGTATAAAAGTATTTCACCTCCTTGGATAGGTTGATTTCTAAGTATTTTATGCTTTTTGACGCTATTGTAAATGCAACCGTTTTTGTAATTTTCTTTCAGATTGTTTATTATTATGTATGAAAATACAACTGATTTTTGTGTGTTTGTATCCTGACTTTGTATCCTGCTACTTTGCTGAATTAGAATATTAGTTGTAAAAGATTTTTTTGTAGACTCTTTAGAGTTTTCTACATGAAATATCCTATCTGTGAACAGAGATAATTTTACTTTTTTCTTTCCAATTTGGATGCCTTTTACACTTTCTTGACTAATTGCTCTGGTTAGAACTGCCAAGTACTGTGTAAGTAACATAAAAGTGAAGAAAGTAGATATCTTTGTCTCGTATCTGATCTTAGGAGGAAAAGAGCTTTCAGTCTTTCACTATTGAGTATGATGTTTGCTGTGGGTTGTTTTGTTTTGTTTTTTTAGTATGGCTTTTATTATGTTGAGGTGATTTCCTTCTCTTCCTAGTTTGTTGAATGTTTTTATAAGGAAAGGGTGTTGAATTTTGTCAAATGATTTTTCTATATGAATTGATATGATCATTTGAATTTTCTTTAAATGTTTGTTTTTGAGAGAGAGTGAGGGAAGGGCAGAGAGAAAGAGGGAGAAACAGAATCTGAAGCAGACTCCAGGCTCTGAGCTATTAGCACAGAGCCTGATGTGGGCCTCGAACTCCTGAACTGCGAGATCATGACCTGAGCCAAAACTGGATGCTTAACTGACTAAGCCACCCAGGCGCCCCTGAGATGATCATTTGGTTGTTTTTTTTTTTTTTACCTTCATATTGTTATGTGGTGTATTATATCGATTGGTTTTTGTATATTAAACCACCCTTGCATTCTAGGAATAAACCCCACTTGGTCATGATGTATAATCCTTTTTAGTATGCTGCTGAATTTTGTTTGCTGGTATTTTATTGAGTATTTTTGCATTGGTATTCATAAGGGATAGTGGTCTATAGTCTCTAGTATCTTTGTCTAGCTTTGGTATCAGAATAATGCTGGCCTTAGAATGAGTTAGGAAATGTTTCCTACCCTTCTAATTTTTTTCTGAAAATGTTTGAGAAGGATTGGTGTTAGTTCTTTAAATATCTGATTGAATTTACCAATGAAACCTTTAGGTTCAGGAGTTTTCTTTATTGGGAGATTTTTTAAATTACTGATTCAGTCTCCTTACCAGTTATAGGTCTATTAAGATTTTCTATTTCTTCATGGTTTAATCTTGGTGGGTTTGTATTTCTAGGAATTTGTACATTTCATTCAGGTTATCCAATTTATTATAGTGGTTCATTTCTGTAGAATCAATAGTAATGTCTCCATTTCTGTTTTTTTGTTTGTTTTTTTTTAAGTTTATTTATTTTGAGAGAGAGAGTGTGGGAGGGGCAGAGAGAGATGGAGAGAGAGAGTCCCAAGCAGGCTCTGCACCATCAGCACAGAGCCAGTTGTGGGGCTTGAACTCACGAACTGTGAGATCATGACCTGAGCTGAAACCGAGTCAGACACTTAACCGACTGAGCCACCCAGGCGCCCCTCCATTTCTGTTTTTATAATTTGTGTCTTTTCTCTTTTGTTTTGAATCCATATAACTAAAGGTTTATCCATTTTGTTGATCTTTTCAGAGAACTAACTTTTGGTTTTGCTGATTTTCTCATTTTTCTGTACTCTTTTCATTTATCTCTGCTCTAATCTTTATTATTTCCTTCCTTCTGCTAGCTTTGGGTTTAGTTCCTTCTTTTCTTGTTCCTTAATTATAACGTTAGATTGTTGATTTGAGATTTTAAAATTGTTTTTAAGATTTTTTTTAATGTTTATTTATTTTAGAGCATAAGCAGAGGAGGGGCACAGAGACAGGGGGACAGAGGATTTGGAGTGGGTCTGTACTGACAGCAGCAGGTCTTGAACTCACAAACCCTGAGAACATGACCTGAGCAGAAGTTGGACACTTGACCGACTGAGCCACCCAGGCTCCCTGAGAGTTTTTTTATTATAAACATTTATACTTGTAAATTTCCTTCTTAACACTGCTTTCACTTCATCCCACAAGCTTTGGCATGTTGTGTTTTTGTTTTCATTCATCTGTGTTGTCTAATTTCCCTTGTGCTTTTGTCTTTGAGCCATTGTTGTTTAAGATTATATTGTTTAGGGGCACGTGGGTGGCTCAGTGGGTTGAGCATCCAATTTAGGCTTAGGTGGTGGTCTTGCAGTTCATGAGTTTGAGCCCCACATTGTGCTTGCTGCTGTCTGCACAGAGCCCCTTCGTATCCCCTGTCCCCCTCCCTCTGCCTCTCCCCCGCTTGTGCTCCCTTTCTCTCAAAAATAAACATTAAGAAATATATAAAAAATTAAAGAAATTTTTTAAAAAAGATTATGTTAATTTCTACAGATTTGTGAATTTTCCAATTTTACTTCTGTTGTTGATTTCTGACTATCCTGTGTGTGAAGGAAAATATGTTGTGCACCTAAGAAGAATATGTGTGCTCTTGTTGGGTAGTGTGTTCTGTATGTATCTGTTAGATCTAGTTATTGTGTTGTTTAAATACTGTTTCCTTATGTATCTTCTGTCTGGTTGTTCTGTCCATTACTGAGGGTAGGGTATTGAAGTCTCCAAACTGTTACTGTAGAGCTGTCTGCTTTTTCCTTTACTTCTGTTTTTGCTTCATGTATTTTGCTGGTATGTTATTAGGTGCCTAAATATTTATAATTGTTATATCTACTTGCTGTGTTATACTTTTATTAATGTGTGTAATAATTTTTTTTGTCTCCTGTAAACTTTTTTCATTTAATGTCCATTTCTCTGATATTAGTATACCTACCCTTTCTCTCTTTTTATTATTACTTGCATGGGCTATCTATTTCCATCCTTTTATATTCAATCTATTTGTGTTTTTGGATCTAAAGTGAGTCTCTGGTAGACAGATATATTTTGGATCATGTGTTTTTATATGTACTGCTGATCTTTGTTTTTTAATTGGAGAGTTTAATCCATTTACATTTAATTACTGATAGGGATTTCTGTCATTTTGCTGTTTGTTTTTCTGTACGCATTATAGCTTTTTTTTGTCTCACATTGCCTGCATTACTGTCATTTGTATTTAGTTGATTTTTTTGTAGTGAAGTGTTTAAATTCTTTTCTCATTTTCTTTTGTGCATATTCTGTGGGGGGTTTTTTTTGTGGTTACCATGGGGATTACACTGAATATCCTATTGTTGCAACATTCTAATTTGAATTTAACTAACTTAATTTCAATAACATACAAAAACTCTGCTCCTTTACAACTTTGTCCACACCCGTTTCAATTGTTAATATCACAAAATTGAATCTTTATACACTGTGTGCTCCCAGACATAAACTAGTAATTCTTTTAAATGCATTAGTCTCTTGGGGTGCCTGGGTGGCTCAGTCAGTTGAGCATCTGACTTCAGCTCAGGTCATGATCTCACAGTCCATGAGTTCAAGCCCCACGTCAGGCTTTGTGCTGACAGCTCAGAGCCTGGAGGCTGCTTCGGATTCTGTGTCTTCCTGTCTCTCTGCCCCTCCCTTGCTCATGCTCTGTCTCTCTTTCTCTGTCAAAAATAAATAAACATTTAAAAATAAATAAATAAATACATAAATAAATGCATTAGTCTCTTAAATTATATAGAAAACAACATATCGATTTATAAATCAAAATTACAAAAATACTAGTGTTTGGACTAATAATTTTTAAAAAATATATTAGTCTCTCTCTTAAAAACAGAACAAACTGAGGGTTGATGGGGGGTGGGAGGGAGGGGAGGGTGGGTGATGGGTATTGAGGAGGGCACCTTTTGGGATGAGCACTGGGTGTTGTATGGAAACCAATTTGACAATAAACTTCATATTAAAAAATATATATATATATACACATATATGTGTATATATATATGTATACATACATATATATATATATATATATATATATATATATATATATATATATATTAGTCTCTTAGATCATGTAGAAAACAAAATGGAGTTACAAACTTGTCAAAATAATACTAGCTTCCGGGGCACCTGCGTGGCTCAGTTGGTTAAGCATCTGACTTTGGCTCAGGTCATGATCTCACGGTCCGTGAGTTCAAGCCCCGCATCGGGCTCTGTGCTGACAGCTTGGAGCCTGGAGCCTGCTTCTGATTCTGTGTCTCCCTCTCTGTGACCCTCCCCCATTCATGCTCTGTCTCTCTCTGTCTCAAAAATAAACATTAAAAAAATAATAATAAAAAAAATAATACTAGCTTCCATAATTTTCCATGTATTTATTTTTATTGAGATCTGTATTTTTTCATATGGATTTGAGTTACTGCCTAGTGTTTCTTCATTTCACCCTTGAGCATATCTTTCAGGATAGGCCTAGTGATAAGAACTCTCTTAGCTTTTGTTTATCTAGAAATGTCTTAATTTCTCCCTCACTCTTGAAGGATAGTTTTGTCAGATATAGGAGTTTTGGTTGGCAGGTTTTTTTTCTTTTAACACTTTGAATATGTCAGCCCACTACCATCAGGCTTCCAAAGTTTCTGAGGACTCTCCTTTTTTCTTTCTTTTTTTAAAATAGGCTTGGGGCACCTGGGTGGCTCAGTCGGTAAAGCGGCCGACTTCAGCTCAGGTTATGATCTTGCAGTCTGTGAGTTCGAGCCCCGTGTCGGGCTCTGTGCTGACAGCTCAGAGCCTGGAGCCTGTTTCAGATTCTGTGTCTCCCTCTCTCTCTGACCCTCCCCTGTTCATGCTTTGTCTCTCTCTGTCTCAAAAATAAATAAATTTTTAAAAATAATAATAATAAAATAGGCTTCACACTCAGCATGGAACCCAACACAGGGCTTGAACTCACACCCTGAGCTGAGCTGAGATCAAGAGTAGGACACTTAACCAACTGAGCCACCCAGGTGCCCCTCTGCTCCTTTTCTTATTGAGGATCCCTTGTATGTGACAATTCACTTTCCTCTTGTTGCTTTCAAGATTCTCTTTAGCTTTTGAACGTTTGATTATAATGTATCTCAGGGTTGATCTCTGTGACTTCATCTTTATTGGAATTTGTTGAGCTTCTTGGGTATTTATTTTCATGTCTTTCATCAAATTGGTAACCTTTCAGCCATTACTTCTTCAGATAGTCTCTCTGCCCCTTTCTTCTCCTTCTGGGATTCCCACAATGTATATGTTGGTCCACTTAGTAGTGTCCCACAGGTCCCTCAGGTTCTGTTTTTATTCATTCTTTTTTCTTTCTGCTCCTCAGACTCAGTAGTTTCCATTGTCCTATCTCCAAGTTTTTTAATTCTTTGTTCTGCCTACTCAAATCTGCCTTTGAATCCCTCTAGTGAATTTTTCCTTTCAGTTATATTTTTAGCTCCATAATTTCTTTTTGGTTTCTTTTTAGGTTTCCTACTGCTTTGTTCATACATCATTTTCTTGTCTTTCTCCACATCTTTATTTAGTTCTTTGAGCATTGTTAATATTGCTTCAGCGTCTGGCTAGTAGATCTGTTATTAGGTCTTCTTCTAGGATAGTTTCTTTTGACTTAGTTTTTTCCCTTGAATGGGCCATGATTTACTGGTTTTTCTGTGTGTGCTTTGTGATTTTTTTGTTGACAACTGCATATTTAAATCTAATAATGTTATCTCTAGAAATCAGGTTCTTCCCTTCCCCAGGGATTATTGTTTTTAAAGTTATTTTGATGGTTTGGGTTTTATGTTGTTTTGTTTTCATTGTTATGGGCGGTCTCTGTGCCAAGGATCCGCCTGAGATGTAAACTTAAGGTCTTCTCAAATTGAGAAATAATGGCTGAAATTTTTCTAAATTTGATGACAACTATAAGCCCACAGATCCAAGAATCTCAATGTGTGCCAAACACACGAAACATGAAGGGAACTAAACCAAAGCACCTTTACTCAATTTCCTCAAGCCAGAGATAAAGAGAAAGTATTAAAAGCAGTCAGATGAAGACACATCACAGAAAGAGAAACAAAGATAAGGATGACAGCATGTTTCTCATCAGATACGGTAGAAGTATGAAGACAGTGGAGTAACATCTCGAAAGTGCTGAAAGAAAAGGGGCACCTGGGTGGCTCAGTCAGTTAAGCATCCAACTTCGGCTCAGGTCATGATCTTGTGGTTCATGAGTTCAAGCCTTGCATAGAGCTCTGTGCTGACAGCTCAGAGCCTGAAGCCTGCTTCAGATTCTGTGTCTCCCTCTCTCTTTGCACCCCCCTCTGAAAAATAAACATTTAAAAAATATTTTCAAAATAAAAAGTGCTCAAAAAAAAGAAAACAAACTCAGATTCTATACCCAGCAAACATATCCTTCAAAAACACTGGTGAAATAAAGGCTGCTTCACATATGGAAAAGTTCAAGGGATTCACCACAAGACTTGTACTACTAGAAGTGTTAAAGAAGGTACTTAAGGGATAAGGGGAAGGATAACAAATAGAAATCTGGGGCCACACAAAAGAATGATGAGTAAAAGTTTTCTTTAAAAGATAATTACTGGGGTGCATGAATGGCTTAATTGGTGAAGTGTCCATGAGCTCACAGTCGTGAGATCGAATCCTGCATCAGGCTCTGCACTGAGCATGGAACCTGTTTAAGATTCTCTCCCTGTCTCTCTCTGTGTCCTCCACTCATACAGGTGTGCACGCTCCCTCCCTTCTTTCCTCCCTCTCTCTCTCTCTCTCTCTCAAAAATAAACATTAAAAAAATACTGCTTAAAGGAAAAAGTAGTAAATTAATCATGAGGTTTTTAATAGATGTAAAAACAGAACAGTAGGACAAAGGCCAGGAAGGGGTAAAGGGAATCACTGGTGTAAGATTCTTACCCTGTGCGTAAAGTTGTATATTACTTGAATGTAGAATGTAATAATTTAAAGATTGGTGTATTTGAAAGGCCTAAGGCAGTTACAAAAATGAAAAAACTGATAAGCCAACAGAAGATATAATAGAATCATAAAAAGTTCTCAGTCTAAAAGAAGACAAAAGAGGGAACAAAGAAGGGCTGGGACAAATTGAAGACATGGCAAGATGGTACATTTAAGGCCAATCATATCAATAATCATACTTCATGAAAATTTTCCAAATACCTTAATTAATATCAGATGAGATAAAGCAAGATTCAATTATATGCTGCTTATAAGAAAACCACTTTAATAAGACTTAAATAGGTTAAGTGTAAAAGGATGAAAAAAGAAGCCCTGTTACGTCTACTATAAAGAAGGCTGGAGAGGCTGTATAAATAACAGATGAGGTAGATTTCAGAACAAAGCCATTACCGGGGAAAAGATGATCATTTCGTAAAGGGCAGAGGGTCAACTCTATAAGAGGTCATAACAATCTTGTGTATTTATGTGCCTAACAGCTTCAAAATACATGAAGCAAAAACTGACAAAATTGTGAGAAGAAACTGACAATTTTCACAATTACAGCCAAAATTTGAGTACCTCTCAATAATAAAATGTAGAAAAGTAATACACCTGAAACTAATATATGTCAATTACATCTCAATTTTCTGAAAAAGAAAACAATGATATAAAAATTTTGAACTATACTATCAATCGATTTAATGTACTTGACATTTATATAGTACTCAACAACAGCAGAAAATACTTTTTTCAAGTGCACAAGGGAACTTTATCGAGATAGGTCATATTCTGGACAACCGGGCAAGTATCAATACATTTAAAAGGATTCAAAATCATGCAAAATATGTTCTTTGACAAAATAAAATTTTAAATTAAATTTGACACTTAGAAATTGGTAATAGAACAGTTTCTGGGAAACCTCCAAATATATGGGAACTAAATAACACATTTCTACACAGCTCATCAATCAACAAAGAAACCTAAAGGGAAATTACAACTTATTTTTTAAAGTGCAAAGTGAAAACAGTATATCAGAATTTGGAGAATACAGCTAAAACAAAATTTAAATGACAATTTATAATGTAAATGCCTGTGTTTGCAGTCAAATGCTCTGTCCCTAAGCTATCTCCACTACCTGTGTTTGAAAAGAAGAAAGATCTCAAATCAATGACATAAGCTTCCACCTTAAACTAGAGAATAAAGAATAAATGAAACTCAAAGCAGAAGAAAGGAAATAGAAGTGTGGAGATCAGTGAAATTGGTAAACCTTTAGCTAGACTGATAGGAAAAAAGAAATAGCAAGAATTACTAATATCAGGAATGAGAAATGACTTAATTGTAGATATGTATTAGAATATTGTGGACAATAAATTTAATAATTTAAATGAAAGGGACAAATACCTCTATAGAGAAACCTACCAAAGCTCACTCAAGAAGAAATAGGGGGCACCTGGGTGGCTCAGTCAGTTGTGTTGGTTCTTGATTTCTGCTCAGATCATTATCTCACAGTTCGTGGGATTGAGCCCCGCATCCAGCTCTGCAGTGCAAAACCTGCTTGGGGTTCTCTCTCTCTCTCTCTCTCTCTCCCCCTTTCTCTCTCTCTCTCTCCCTTTCTCTCTCTCCCCCGCTCATGCACATGCTCTTTCTCTCTCAAAATAAATAAACTTAAAAAATAAAAAAGTAGGATGAGTCAACTAGACTTGTTATGGTGATTATTTCACAATATATACAATTATCAAATCATGAAGTTTTTACTATAATGTTATATGTCAATTATATCTTATTTTTAAATGATAAAAAGTGAGAAATAAGTTTCTTCATTATCTGTGTAACTATTAGAGTTTGAAGTTATAATTAGAAACCCCACAAAGAAAACACCAGGCCCAGATGGCATTTCTAGTGAATTCTTCCATATATTTAAGGAAGGAAAAAAACCCATTCCTCACAAAGTCCCTTAGAAAATTGAAGACGATGGAACACTCCCTTACTCTAGGAAACCAATTAGTATAATTGTCCACACTAACGGACTGTCAAAGAAAAAAACATTATCTTCTCAACACTTGCACAAAAAACATTGACAGACTTATAACATCCATTCTTGATAAACTCCCAACAAACTAGGAATCATCATTTATGAAAAGCCTACACCAAACATCATGTTTAATGTTGAAAGACTGCTTTCCCTGTACAATCAGAAAGAAGGCAATGCTCTCACCTCTGGCCTCTGCTGGCACCTCTTCTGTTCAATATAGTACTGAATGTTCTACCAGTGCAGTGAGGCAAGAGAAAGAAATAATGAGCCAAGGTAGAGAAATAGGAAATGGATTTTCCCTCTTACCTGCAACAACTGAAAAACAAGACTAAATACATGAAACAGTGGTTTTCAAGACATTAGGCATCAGACAACTATACAGCAATGTTTGGTTATGGGGAAACAAATACGGCCCTACTAGTTGGCCCAGCTTACTGCCTGAATATAGTTGCCAGGTTGCAGGGAGGGGGACCCCAGGTATAATCTGGACATCGCCCTGTATCAAAGAGAGGAAATTCGGTTACTGGCAGGCCAAGGTGGTTGGAATTCTCAGGGTAAAATATCCAACAGGACAGAGACACATAAAGAATACTCTGGATTTGGCAGTTTTCCTCAGCTGAGAACATGCATCTAAACAAAAAACCCAAAGACTTGGAAATAAGTCAAAGAAAGGAGGGCCTTGCCTCTTCAGTGTGTTCCCAGAGCATTGTTTAACAGACCCATCCAAAGTTTATGGACTTCATTTTTTTCTTTTTTTATGTTTATTTATTTTGAGAGAGAGTGCACATGTGCTGGGAAAGGGCAGAGAGAGAGGGAATGAGAATCCCAAGCAGGCTCTGTACTATCAGCACAGAGCCCAGTGAGGGGCTCTATCTCACGAACAGAATCATGAGATCATGACCTGAGCTGAAATCAAGAGTTAGACGCTTAACCAGCTGAGCCACCCAGGCACCCCTCAAGGTTTATGGACTTCTTTAGGATTACTGTACCTGTATCTGATGTTACTGTTTACCATCTGTAGAGCCCAAACTGTGGAGCTCCATGTTAACTTGTAGGTTTCTATTCAGTAGAAAAAGGCTGTGGTTTTAGTGTCCTGAAACTCATTTACCAGTTTTAGTATGTAACCTAGCACTCTTAATCTAGCAGTCTTTTTAAAAATAAAATATCTACATAAATACACAACTCCTCCAATACTCTCGGAACCAGTTTTACTATCCTGGGCGCATCATTAACTAGTTAATAAGTTTTTGACATGGCTTTATTTTATTATTTGTATGAAAGCCATATTTTCAACTTTTTGAATATTTTACTTTGATAGGGTTCCACTGAGATGCCCAAGTGGACACTTATACCAGAGTCAGTTAAGGAGTGCTGCTAGAAGTGCATCTCATGGAATATTTAAGCCCTTACATACCTTTTTCTTCTTTTCTTTTTTCAAGTGTGTCTGTGTGTGTCTGTGTATATGCACACATGTACCCTGAGAATAAATCCCAAAGGAAATAGAACTATTTATTTTTGATCTCTCTTTTTATTCCTGGCCCTGTGTTTTTCTTTTTGTTTCTGGTTCTTGACCAAAGTTGGTTCTAGTTCTGACTTGCAACATAGTTGATAAACTATTTTCAATTGGTGATAGCAACAAGTGGGGATCTGATGTTATGGCCTGAAATTTTGGTCATCAATATCAGCATGGTATTTCATTAGCTAATGGATGGGAGACTATGGCTTGTTACTCATTTTTCTTTTTGAATGTGTTCCTATTAGTGAGGTCATATCAATTAAGAAGATACTTTGTGAACACTGGAAAATATCTCTTTGAGATCAGGACTGATGATATTTTGTGTTCTGTTTACTTTGACCTATAGCTGTAATTGTAGAACTAAAGCTTTCTGTGATTCTGTGTGCCTTTATGAGAAAATGCCTTGCCTCTCATATAAATTTGTAACATTTTCTTATCTCTGAGTATATTAATAAGTTATACTCTTCATTTACACAATACAAAGCCACCACATGTAATTCCTTTTTTTAATTTAAATTTTAATTTTTTTAAATTAACATCCAAATTAGTTAGCATATAGTGAAACAATGATTTCAGAAGTAGATTCCTTAATGCCTCTTACCCGTTTAGCCCTTCCCCCCTCCCACAACCCCTCCAGTAACCCTCAGTTTGTTCTCCATATTTATGAGTCTCTTCTGTTTTGTCCCCCTCCCGGTTTTTATATTATTTTTGCTTCCCTTCCCTTATGTTCATCTGTTTTGTCTCTTAAAGCCCTCATATGAGTGAAGTCATATGATTTTTGTCTTTCTCTGACTAATTTCACTTAGCATAATAGCCTGCAGTTCCATCCACGTAGTTGCAAAGGGCAAGATTGCATTCTTTTTGATTGCCAAGTAATACTCCACTGCATATATATACCACATCTTCTTTATCCGTTCATCCACCGACGGACATTTGGGCTCTTTCCATACTTTGGCTATTGTCGATAGTGCTGCTATAAACATGGGGGTGCATGTGTCCCTTCGAAACAGCATCGCTGTATCCCTTGGATAAATACCTAGTAGTGCAATTGCTGGGTCGTAGGGTAGTTCTATTTTTAGTTTTTTGAGGAACCTCCCTACTGTTTTCCAGAGTGGCTGCACCAGCTTGCATTCCCAACATGTAATTCCTTTTTATCCTGTCACCTCTTGGATGCCTTTGTGAAGGTTGTATGTGTAGATGTGTATGCAGCTGCGTATGGATATGTTTTGTATGTGTACAACATTTTGGGTTGTTTTTAGTGGGAGGGGTTGGGGTTGCCAAATAAAATTAGAGGGCAGCAATTTAATTTGGATTTCAGATAAACAATATTTTTTCAGTATAAATATATCTGAAATTCACATTTAACTGGGCATCTTGTTTCTTTGCTACATCTGGCAACCCCGAGGGCAATGGGGATCAATTCAAATAATCTAGACTACCATCACTAGAAACAAACATCATTTCTTTTTTCAAATTCTTTTTTTTTTTTTTAATTTTTTTTTCAACGTTTATTTATTTTTGGGACAGAGAGAGACAGAGCATGAACGGGGGAGGGGCAGAGAGAGAGGGAGACACAGAATCGGAAACAGGCTCCAGGCTCTGAGCCATCAGCCCAGAGCCCGACGCGGGGCTCGAACTCCCGGACCGCGAGATCGTGACCTGGCTGAAGTCGGACGCTTAACCGACTGCGCCACCCAGGCGCCCCTCTTTTTTCAAATTCTTAATCTTTGGCTAGAAATTTCAAAGGCATTTAAATAATTAATTTTTTAAAAGATTATTCTTGTTTGTTATTTTAGTTTTGAAGGGAATAGCTCTAGCTTTTATCCATTAAATAGAATACTGGCTCTTGAGTTGAAATACAGTTTTTTATACTACGGATTGTGTAATGAAGAATTACCCAAAGAGATGTCTAGCTTCTGCCCTTTGATACCAGAAGGTGATTTCTGGGATCTGATCGACAGGAATGTCCTGCCTGATGGGAATGTCTTTGTTAGCTGGGGGCTTAGAACAAAAAAAAAAAAAAAAAAGTTTAACACTGTGGTTTATGTGGTTATGTGGTTTATGGCTGTGGGCCATACTATATTAGTTCCAACTTCCAGAAGAATTGATGACTAAAGGTATTATCTCAACCTTGGGAGGGAATGAAAATTAAGAATTAGCCAGGTGAGCTAAGCCTTAATAAAATCAAGCCTTAATAAAAATTCTGGACACCAAAGGTTAATAAGCTAAGCTTCTCTGGTTGGCAGTATTGTGTGTATATGGTCACACATTGTGACAAGAAGGAAGTAACACCATATATGATTCCATGGGGACAGATGAGTAGAAGCTCTGCATGTAACCTCCTCCTTGAGTCTGCCCTGTGCATCTCTTCCCTTGGCCGATTTTGATTTAAATCTTTACTCTAGGGGTGCCTGGGTGGCTCAGTTGGTTAAGCGTCCAACTCGTGAACTCCGTTCAGGTCATGATCTCACGGTTTGTGAGTTCGAGCCCTGCGTCAGGCTCTGCACTGATGGCACAGAGCCTGCTTGGGATTCTGTCTCTCCTTCTCTCTGCCTTTCCCCCACTTTTGTGTGTATGTGTGCATGTGTGCAATCTCTCTCTCTCTCTCAAAATAAATAAATAAACTTTAAAAAATAAAATAAATCTTTACTCTGTAACAAACTGTAATTGTAAGTATAAAAGCTTTCAGGGAGTTCTGTAAGTCCTTCTAGGGAATTACCAAAGCAGAAGATAGTTTTCAGAACCCCCCAAATTTACAATGGGTGTGAATTAGTAAGTCTAGTCTTGTGGGTACTGTTCCTTCAAACTACAGTTGGATTAACTCTGGATAGGATATATTTATACTGTTGATAAGAACATTAGTGAATTTTATTATGCCTTCTTTTCAAACTTCCATTGAAATAATTAGTAAACTTATCTGATGGATTTTGTTTTTTTTTTTATTTTTATTTTATTTTTTTTTTTCAACGTTTATTTATTTTTGGGACAGAGAGAGACAGAGCATGAACGGGGGAGGGGCAGAGAGAGAGGGAGACACAGAATCGGAAACAGGCTCCAGGCTCCGAGCCATCAGCCCAGAGCCTGACGCGGGGCTCGAACTCACGGACCGCGAGATCGTGACCTGGCTGAAGTCGGACGCTTAACCGACTGCGCCACCCAGGCGCCCCATCTGATGGATTTTAAACAATAAACTCTATGCCCATCCTGGGGCTCAAACTCATTACCTAGATTGAGTCGCATGCTCTACCAACTGAGCCAGTCAGGTGCCCCTAGAGCTTTTTTTAATATTAATCTGTCATAAGGATGGACGCAGGCTTTGTGGAACCTGAAACTTCTATAATTTGGGTGAATCTTTTTAAAAAGTATATAAAATTATAAATATGGAATCATACATAGAAATGAACATTTATTTAGAATGAAAAAAGAAGTAAAATATTTTAACTTGACCACACAAAATCATAAAATCTATAAAACAACATAATATTTTTATTAACTAATAATTGAATCACTTCTATAATGCTTTTTTTCCTGCAACTCTTTGATTGCTTCTTAATATAAGCTTTTGTAATATTTTCTATTAAGTAAATAGACAAATCATTCTTTTCTCTTTCATGGTTGTTTGAAATTTATTTTGAGTGTTTAAAAAAGTTTCTTCAGCTTTGCAATTTGTCCTTAATAATACCATATAGTCTCTTAAAATGTCAAGTTTGCTAAAATCTCTAGCAAGTTTCTTTCGTACATAATCTCCAGATTTCAGGGTGTTTCAAATTTTCTTGTGCAATAACTAATCCTAAAGTACTCTTTGTATTAATGACACTAATGCCATAGATATCTTCCTCTAGTGAGTATTATGAGTTATGTTCTCTTTGTAGTCAATTCAGCAACAAATTGAAAGCTAGTTCTAATATGTTTATATGATTCATTTCCCTTCATTGATTGGATTAATAAATAATCCAAGAAACTACCTCTATTTGAAATTTAGCTCATACTCTTAAAAAATTAATGATTATAGCAGCACCTGGGTGGCTCAGTCGGTTAGGTGTCTGACTTCAGCTCAGGTCATGATCTCACGGATCGTGGGTTCGAGCCCCATGTCAGGCTCTGTGCTGACAGCTCAGAGCCCGGAGCCTGCTTCAGATTCTGTGTCTCCCTCTCTCTCTGCGCCTCCCCCACTTGTACTCTGTGTCTCTCTCAAAAATAAACATTTAAAAAAATTAATAATTTTGATATGATATAAAAATGTTCCTGTTATAATTCACTTCTTAATTAAAAAAATACAAATTTGCTGATTCCATAGCTGCTCTTTATTGCTTTTATTTCCTAATCTGAATTTTCCTTTGATTTTTTAATGTATAAATTTAAAGATGACAAAATTCATCTTTTTATAAATCCAAATTAGGAAGCTAACATTTTTCACTTTATTAAAATATTTCAAAATATCTCTTCAAATTGCAATGGAAATGTTATATTAAGCTTTATACCACAAGTCATTCCCATCAAAAAAGAGGGGAAAAAAATCTATGGTACATTTGATATTGCATATGTTGCATTGTCAGTATGTTTCTGACAGGAGTATCTTTGCTTTCAATTAGGTCTTCATGAGACTGGAATCCTCTATTGACAATTTTATGTGACCTTTAACATGTACCTTCCTGTGTCTATGCCAGGTATATTGGCATGGTAGGTTTTAGGAGTGTTCCTGGATGCGTTCCTTCACTGGGAGGGTTAGCAATAATTTAACTGTGCGCAAAAGCAACTCAACTGCATACAGTATCTCACCTAACTAAAGTATACCCCCGGCTCAACTTCTTAGCCACATCCAAAAATATCTGTGACCTGATACAAGGGGATATGTGATAAAGGGAAAATCTAAGTGGAAAGAGACAATAATCTTAACCTTGATTTTTGCAAATTAAAAATATATTTGATCATGTAAAAATTGCTTGGGTCCCTCCTAGGACCTTGGAAGGGCCTGTATATGTGAGAAGGCCTGAAGCTTAAGCTTTATCTTCATGTTGTTTTTTTTTGTAATTTTAATTTAATTTAATTTTTTATTTTCAGAGAGAGAGCATGTGAGTGGGGGAGAGGGGCAGAGAGAGAGAGAGAATCCCAAGCAGGGAGAGAGAGAGAGAGAGAGAGAGAGAGAGAGAGAGAGAGAGAGAGAATCCCAAGCAGGCTCAATGCTTAGCATGGAGCCTGAGGCGGGGCTCGATTCCATGACCCTGGGATCGTGACCTGAGCTGAAATCAAGAGTTGGACGCTCATTGATCTTCACTAATGGAGGCACCCCTTCATGGTTTTTAAAAAAAAATTTTAAGGGGCGCCTGGGTGGCTCAGTCCGTTAAGCGTCCAACTTCATCTCAGGTCATGATCTCACGGTCTGTGAGTTTGAGCCCCATGTCGGGCTCTGTGCTGACAGCTTAGACCCTGGAGCCTGCTTCTGATTCTGTGTCTCCCTCTCTCTCTCTCTGCCCCTCCCCCACTCATGCTCTGTCTCTCTCACTCTCAAAAATGAATGAATGTTAAAAAAATAAATAAAATAAAATTATAAAAAAAATTTTAAGTAAGTCTCTACATCCAACGTAAGGCTTGAACTCACAGCCCTGAGTTCACAAGTCATGTGCTCTATCAACTGAGCCAGCCAGGCACCCCTTTAAATGTTTTACTTTCAAAATTCATGTGCATTTTGCTTATATATTATTCCATTTATGTTCATCACTATTTAACATGCAAAGAATGTTTTTAAAAACTTAACTCACCTTCAGTGCCCACTCTTTGAAAGGGGGGGGAGGGAGGGAAAGGAAACAGTAAAGCCAGTGTTTCAGTTTTGTCATTGCTTCGCATACTTATAATTTCTTTTCCTGTCTTTTCTCCTTGGGTTTATCATTTGAGAATATGATATTTTCTGGAAATGTGCAAGGAACACAAAAACCAAGTCGCAGTAGCTTAAACAAATATAAATTTATTTATCCCACAAGAAGAAATCTGAGGTAGGTAGTCCAGTTATCGGCCATTCATTGGTATATGGCACTTACCAGTATTGAATAGATACTGATGAGAGATACATGACGATGCCATTCAGATACCCAGGCTGCCTTCATCTTTCCTGCTGCTTCCCTTGTCACGCAGGGCATTATCCTTGTGCCTATCCCCTTGTGATCACAAGAAAGGAATGCTGGCCTGCTAGGAAAATGGAGGGAGTCTGAAGGAGCATACCTTCTGGGTCTGTCCTTTTTAAAAAAGCATTCTCGGGGCACCTGGGTGGCGCAGTCGGTTAAGCGGCCGACTTCAGCCAGGTCACAATCTCGCGCTCCATGAGTTCGAGCCCCGCGTCGGGCTCTGGGCTGATGGCTCAGAGCCTGGAGCCTGTTTCCGATTCTGTGTCTCCCTCTCTCTCTGCCCCTCCCCCGTTCATGCTCTGTCTCTCTCTGTCCCAAAAATAAATAAATGTTGAAAAAAAAATTAAAAAAAAAAAAAAGCATTCTCAGGGGAGCCTGGCTGGCTCAGCCAGTTGAGCGTCTGACTCTTGATTTCAGCTCAGGTCGTGATCTCACAGTTTGGTTTATGTGGTTGAGCCCTGCCTGGGGCTCTGTGCTGGCAGCAGTGGAGCCTGCTTGGGATTCTCTCTCCCTCTCTCTCTCTGCCCTTCCCCCGCTTACGCATGCATGTGCGCTCTCTCTCAAAATAAATAAACATTGGAAGGGAAAAAAAAAAAAGGTCCTAGCATACATTTAAAACAATAATAAAAAAAATGAAAGATGAAAAGCATTCTCAAGAGTTTATACCCAAAGATTTCTTTATATGCTTTATTAGCCACAACCAAGTGTCATTTTCACTCCTAGATATAAGGATGTCTGAGAAAGAGTATCAGGCTGGTTGGGCTGTCATAACAAAATACCGCAAACTGGATGGCTTAAACAACAAATTTATTTTCTCACAGTTGCAGAGTCTAGATATCCCAGATCAAGATGCTACCAGATTCTATTTCTGGCAATAGCTCTCTTCCTGGCTTTCAGGAGGCTGCCTTCTTATGTCCTCACATGCCCTTTCTTCTGTGTGTGCAAGGAAAGAGCTGTCTGGTGTCTTATCCTCTTTTTATAAGGATACTAGTTCTATTGGATTAGAGCCCTCACCTTATGATCCCATCCTCACTATCTCCTTAAAGGCTCTACCTCGTTTGTCGTCATTTTGGAAGGCATTGTCACTGTATTTCCCTGTGGCAGTGTTTCTTTGGATTAACCTATGTATTTGCCACTTTGTTCTTCCATTATTGTCTTTCATTTTAGACCATCTGTGATCACTTTCTTTCTGTCTAAAGTGCACACTCTAGAATTTCCTGTAATGAAGATCTGTGGTGGCAAACTCTGTCTTTGTCTGAAAAATGTTTTCATTTAACCTTTGTGGCTTTTTAAAAAATGCTTATTTTTGAAAGAGAGCGAGCGCAAGCAGGGACGGTGCAGAGAGAGACGGGGGAACAGAGGGTCTGAAGTGGATTCTGCACCAACTGCAGAGAGCCCTACACGGGGCTCAAACTCATGAACTGTGAGATCATGACCTGAGCTAAAGTCAGATGCTCGACTGACTGAGCCACCCAGGCACCCCTAGCCTTTGTTTTTAAAGATATTTCCACAGGCCACAGAATTTTAGTAAGTTACTTTTTTTTTAAGTTTATTTATTTTGAGAGAGAGAGTGTGTGCGTGCATGCTGGGGAGGGGCAGAGAGAGGGGGAGAGAAAGAATCCCAAGCAGTTAGTGCAGAGCCTGATGCAGGGCTCGAGTGCATGAACAGTGAGATCATGACCTGAGCCGAAATCAAGAGTCAGATGCTTAACCAACTGAACCACCCAGGCGCCCCCGAAAAGTAACAGTTGCTTTGTTCAGTGCATTAAACACTTTAGAAATATTACTTCATTAACTTGTAGCTTCCATTGTTACTATTGATAAGCCATCTGTCATTCTAATTGTGACGTATTCGAAGCTAATCTCTCTTTTTTTAGCGGCTGCCTCAAATGTAGTTTTGTTTATTTCTTTTTGTTTTTTACTGTTGTTCTGTCATTTCCCTGTCGTAGGTCTGGGTATAACTTTTTTACTCATTCTGCTTGGAATTCATTGGATTTCTTGCATCTGTGAATTGAATTCTTTCTTTAGTTCTAAAACATTGTTAGCCATTATTTCTTCAATTATTTCCTCTACTCCATTTCCTTAATATCCTCCTTGACTATTTTGAATAGTCATATGTTAGACCCTTACACTATATCCTTCATTACCGTTTGCATATTTACCATCTTTTTTTTCTTTGTTCCGTACGATTTTTTCAGGTTTATCTTCTAGTTCATTATTTTTGTCTGTGTCTGAAAAGCTATTAGACCTATTCAGAAAACAATTTTTGTAATTTGTTACAGATTTTATTTTTAAGTGATCTCTATACCAACATGGGGCTCGAACCCCCAAACCCGAGATTAAGAGTCACACTCTCTACCAGCTAAGCCAGCTAGGTGGCCCAGAACATTTTTAGTTTTAATTATTACTTTTTTTAGTTCTTGGTTTCTTTTAGATATGTTGGTGTTTCCTATTTGGTGCCTGATAATTCTAATATCTGATGTCTTTGCAGTTCTGATTTTCCTGTCTTTCCTGCTGGCTCTTGCTCCTGGTGCTTTCTTTCCTGGTTGTTTTGTGACTTGTGTTTGTTTCATTATATTGTTGTTTGACTGTGAACTGATTTAAAAACATTTCTTTCTCCTTTGGGAAATCTTTAAGGCCTGGGATGAAGATGAGTTCCTTCCAGGAGATTTGCTTTTGCTTCTTTTGGGCACGTGAGGGCATCATTGTACTACTACTATTAAACCTAATTTTTGGCTTAAGACTCTTTTCAGGTATCTAGGTTGTATGTGTTGGGCTACAAACCTGCACTGGAGTAGCTCTTGGTTACAGATTCTTGGGGGAGATAATCTCCTCCTCTTCCTGACCCAGCACCAAGTTTTGAGCAGTTTTTGTTGTAGACCTCTGGTGGTGATAGTTGGGCAGGGAATAGATGAATTCTAATTGGCTTCAATCTGAGAGTGTAACACTTTGAGGATTCAGCCTTATGGGAGGTGGGAGGAGAATCTCCTTTTAGAGTCCCTATTTTAGGCAGTCCTGGGCTTTTGTTTTTAATTCACAGGGGACAAAGTTCTATTAAAAGTGAACTATAAGCTTTTCCAGTTTGGGTAGATTTCTTTCATGTCTTCATCCCTACTATAATTTATCTTATTTTATTAGCCAAAATATACCACCACCATCCGGGGGCGCGGCCCCCCCCACACACACATTTTAACATCTCTGAAATCTATATAGCTCTTAAACTGATGGCATCCTGGATTGGCTGGCAGCCAAGGTCAGGCATAACATAGATGTATTGTTTATGTGTGTATGAATATCAAAAGCGAAGCATCAAATCTTGCAGAATAACCACCAGTGGCTTGGAAGAAAATCTTGAGGCTGATGGTGGAGCATTCTTTTAACTCCTAGGAATCAAATGTCTGTGGAGGGGAACTGTTCTTAGAATGAATCAGACACATTCAGCAGCATTCCTGAAACATGAGTCAGAAGTTGGTTGGTGCTACATAACTGCAAAGTCAGGCTGGAGAGTCCAGTGCCACCTGGTTTTCATTTTTTTAAGGATTATTTTATGAAATAATAAATCGCTTGTGTTCTTGATGGCACAGAGCGTTGTGCGGAAGAGGAAGATTAAATGAGGAAGTTTTAGGCAAATGATTTTTTCACTTATATTTTGCTGTTTATAAATACCTAAGAGTAATTTATACTTAAAATAGATGACTAAGCCTAAAATATCTCTTTCTGTTCATGAGTTCGAGCCCTGCATTGGGCTCTGCTCTTGTCAGCTTAGTCTCTTTCTCTCTCCCTCGCTCGCTGCCCCTCTTCAGCTCGCACACACTCTCTCCCTCTCAAAATAAATAACTAAACTTTAAAAAATTAAATATCTCTTTCAGTAAGTACAAAACTTACTGATTATAAAACTTATTAATTATAAGAAAGCATTACGTTATAGTTTGATGGCTTGTATCCCTTTTTTAGTAGTGAATAAAGCAGTGGTATCTCTTTCAACCAATAATGCCTTAGAATAAAGGTAATAAAATTAAGTAATCTTTCATTTCTTGTCAGCTTCTGAGTACATTGGAGACTTTTTAAAAATCCAGTAATTTAAGATGGTAGCTGTACTTGTGGTGAGCGTAGCACATGGTATAGACTCGTTAAATCACTATGTCGTACTCCTGAAACCAATGTAACATTGTGTGTGTGTTGACTGTACTTCAATTTTCGAAAAAACCCACTGATTTTCGTTGCTTTTAGCAGGTGGGACCGTCTTCTTGTGTGTAGTCTACTATACTAACAGAAATGTAAGTCTTGTTTTACTCTTATCATCAGAAAGCATACAATATTTCCAAAGACATCATTTGTTTTTGAGAGGGTCTTTCAAAAGGAGAGGGAGAGAACTATAGTAAAAGACAGGGTTTTTCTTTAGGACAGGGAAAATTTTACCATGTTCATATATTACTTACCTCCTTATTTCTAACAATTTGTGTCTATTTTTCTCTTTTTTTAAGTTACATTGCCTTTTTAAAAAAAACTTTTCAAATGCTTATTTATTTTTGAGACAGAGAGAGATAGAGCATGAGTGGGGGAGGAACAGAGAGACAGGGAGATAACAGAATCTGAAGCAGGCTCCAGGCTCTAAGCTGTCAGCACAGTGCCTGATGCAGGGCTTGAACTCATGAACCGTGAGATCATGACCTGAGCTGAGCCACCCAGGCACCCCTATTTTTCTCTCTTCTTGATTACATGTGCGGGAGCCTTGTCTATTTCATAGTGTTTACAAAATCAAATTGCTTTTACTTCCAATTAACTTTATTTTGGTTTTAACCAGCCCCATTCTTTACTTTTGGGGATTTTGTTGCTTTTATATCCAATCTCTTTGCTGTCTTAAAAAATATGATATTTGAAACTATACATTTTCCTCCAAATACTGCTTTGACTTTCCCACAAAGATTTAGATAGGTTGCTATTTTTATTATTATTTTTAAAAGAAGTAACTAATCATAATTGCTGATATTTGCCGTATACTTTTATGGCCTGCAAAAGCAGTCTGTTTACATTTCTCTTTCTTTTTGTCCAAGTTCTTATTTGTGGAAACTTTATTTTACAAATGACTGGGGACTCTTTATAAGAAAACATGAATGCAGTTAATGTTTAACTACAGATAAAAACATATAGCCTATTAAATATTTTGTTGTCTTTAATGAGACTTTTCTCAATAATCTAATATGTTCAATTTCTATATGTGAACATATATAGCCATTATTTGTAGAATATAAAATCTGCAATAATGTTCTTCATTATGAATTATAGTGTTTAGATCCTTTCCAGCTCTTTTTTTTTTTTAATATTTATTTATTTTTGAGAGAGAGAGAAACAGAGTGCAAATGGGGAGGGGTTAGAGAAAGAGGGAGATACAGAATCTGAAGCAGGGTCCAGGCTCTAAGCTGTCAGTGCAGAGCCACAGGATCCTGACCTGAGCTGAAGTCAAACACTTAACCGACTGAGTCACCCACGCCCCCCGATCCTTTGTAGCTTTACATATATTATAGCCTTAATCTGTCATTGATATTGAAGAATTAAAATTTTCCATTGTAATTGTATTTTTATAATTTTCACATGACATGGGTATTAATCTACATGATATAATTAGCTGTCATGTTGGTCCATATAAATTCTTTATTATTTTATTCATTATTGACTACCTTTTATCATATGCAGTAACCACCTGCCTTAAGTGCTTTTTTGCCCTAAATTCTGTTTCATCTGATATTAATATTGCTATTGCTGCTTTCCTTTTTTGTCAGTGTAGTTTATTTTTGCCCATTCTTTGATGTTTAGCTTTCCCAGGCCTCTTGGCCTCTACGTATCTATGTTAGTAATATATTATTTCATTGATTTTTAAATAATTTATGCTTTTTTTCCCTTCTAATAGCAAGGTTTCTACTACTTAGGATAATTTTAATTGTTATTCTTGGTTTATTTTACTTTCTATTTATGCTTCCTAACTTTTATTCTTGCTTCTTCAATTCTGCCTCTTCTATGAGTTTTACTTTGTTTCCTTTTGCCTTTTAAGTCAATCTGACAGGGAAACTTAATAGCTAAAACAACAAACATTTATTATCTCGCCCAGTTTCTGAAAGTCAGGAATCTAGGAGGGGTTTAGCTGGGCAGGTCTGAATAGGGTGTGCTTGAGATTACAGTCTACAAGTCACCTGATGCTTCAGTCCTCTGAAGACTTGATTGGATGCTGGGAAGTTTGCTTCTAAGCTCACTCAGATAGCTGTGCTCAAAGACCATAGTTCATTGGTGGCTATTAGCTGGAGGCCTTGCTCCTTCCCACGTGGCCTCTCCACAGGATTATTCGGGATCTAGCAGATGGCTTCCCCCAGAGCAAATGGTCCAAGAGAGCGAGAAGGATCAAGGTGGAAGCGCTAATATCTTTTATCACCTAACCTTCCAAATGATAACTGTCACTTTTGTTGTATACTGTTGGTCACACAGACCAATCCTGGTACTGTGGGAAGGGACAGCACAAGGACGTAAATACAGGAGGCAGGGAGATCGGGAGCTATCTTGGAAGCTGGCTACCACAAACACCCAATTTTTAACTCCACCAGTAAATATCTGGAGTCCAAAAACATTCTTAACTCTATTTGCCTGTTTATAGGTATCTAATAAAATATAACTCTGGCTATCATATTGTAAAATAAGCATTTGCCGCCTTATTCTCCTTCTCCTCCTCCTCCTCCTTCTTCTTTAATTTTTAATTTTTTAAAATTTACATCCGAATTAGTTAGCATATAGTGAAACAATGATTTCAGGAGTAGATTCCTTAATGCCCCTTCCCCATTTAGCCCATCCCCCCCTCCCACACCCCCTCCAGTAAACCTCTGTTTGTTCTCCATTTGTAAGAGTCTCTTATGTTTCGTCCCCCTCCCTGTTTTTATATTATTTTTGTTTCCCTTCCCTTATGTTCATCTGTTTTGTCTCTTAAAGTCCTCATGAGTGAAGTCATATGATTTTTGTCTTTCTCTGACTGACCACTTTCACTTAGCATAATACCTTCCAGTTCCATCCACATAGTTGCAAATGGCAAGATTTCATTCTTTTTGATTGCCGTGTAATACTCCACTGCATATATATACCACATCTTCTTTATCCATTCATCCATCGGTGGACATTTGGGCTCTTTCCATACTTTGCTACTGTTGATAGTGCTGCTATAAACATGGGGCTGCATGTGTCCCTTCGAAACAGCACACCTGTATCCCTTGGATAAATGCCTAGTAGTGCAATTGCTGGGTCGTAGGGTAGTTCTATTTTTAGTTTTTTGAGGAACCTCCATACTGTTTTCCAGAGTGGCTGCACCAGTTTGCATTCCCTTTTTTTTTTTTTAATGAGAGAGAGAGAACCCCAAGCAGACTCCACACCCAGTGCAGTACCTGATGCAGGGCTTGATCCCCAGCCCCTGGGACTGTGAGCTGAGCCAAAATCAAGAGTCAAACGCTCAACCCAGGCACCCCAACCATTTGGCTTCTTTACCTTTTGACTTTCTCATACTTTCTCATTCTTTTTTTTTTCTTCTCATTCTTAATTAATTTGCTGTGAGTCTTTATAATTTAGGAAATCAGTCTCTCTTCCATACCCTTTTTCTAATATTATATCAGTGAAGAAGACTTAACCAACAACTGTAGCTAACGTCTCTGTGTCAAATTGCCACCAGAGAAAGAGGGCCAGTAGGAGATATATATTAATAGATTTATTACAAGGAATTGGCTTTTGCAGTTGTGAGGGCTGGCTAGAAAAGTCTGAAATCCATAAGGTAGGTCATCAGAGAGGCCACGCTGGAACTCTCTGGCAAGCCAAGGCTTTAATTCACAGGTGGAATTTCTTCCAAGCTTTGCTCTCAAGAGATTTCAACTGATGGAATCAGGCCCAGCCAGATAATCTAAGTAATCTCTTTTACTTAAAGTTAACTGATTATGAACTGTAGACACATCTACAAAATACCTTCCCAGTAATACCTAATGTAGTATTTGAGTGAATAACTGGGGGTTATCCTAGCCAAGTTGGCATGTAACATACCACTTTTCTTCAAAATCACTTTTCTTGAAACAGTAGCTTCCAGAGGCCTTGGTGTTCTTGAAGATATCAAATATGAAAAGATATATGCCTCCATATGTCTCCTATTTTGCCAAACTAATGTTAGTTTCCTGGCCCATTTGTTTACTAATGAAACTTATGTTTGAATGAAGTGTGTTTTTTCAGTGATTCCTTTGGTTTCGTTTTAATGGCAAAATATAAAGCTGCTCTAACTTGAATAGAGCCTGCTTTTTTTTTCAGGTTGGAAGGCTTAGAATTCTTTTTTTTACAGTAATTTAGTTTCTTTTCCCATAAGCCATGATCTTGGACTCTGCTGGTTAATTTTCATTTCCTCTCTGAGCTCTCTTTGTGTCCAGTCTCAGTTCTTTATTTGGGTGAAAAAATATTCTTTTATACTTTTTTTTTTTTTTTTTTTGGAGGGGGCACCCGGATTCTTTTATACTTTTATTGATTACATATGTGCCCGTTTTTCTGCATTCTTTGAGATTTCTATCTTTCAAAGGTTTGTTCTGCCTTTCCTCTTTCATGTTCTTTTAAAATATATTTATATTTTTTCTTTCCTAATACATTTCTCTAAATTACTTTGCATTTCACTGTTGCTACTTTACCCTGCTGAGTCCATTTTGTTTTTTAGTGTTTTACAGAATGATCTCACTTGGTAGTGTGATAATCCTGACAAGGTGTTGCATAGCAAATACAAGGATCCTCTGGACTAGACATTCCCTTGCATTTATCTTCTTTAGGGATTAGCTTTCACCTCCTCCCGAATGTATTTTTGTGGTTTCTTATGGTTTATCCATTTCATTGATTGGGTTAACTGCGAGCTAATATAGTATTGTTATTTCTACAGGCCCTGTATTACTTTTCTACGTATTTCCGCTGCCTTGAGTTTAATTCCTTAAATCTTACTGTTGATACTGATGTTTCTCCTTATTTCAATGATTCGTTTTTTAGAAATTTGGAGAGCAGGGAAAGCTTGGAGTCTGGGGCACAGTTACTCTTTGCCGTCTTTCAGGAAGTCCTGAGGTATGTACTTTTAATTGATCTTGTTAGTTTACTTGGTTTTGTTTTTGTTTTTGTTTTTAATATTATGACAGAATGTTTGTAATAGAAGGTCAAGAATCAGGAGAATTCTAGGCGCACCCGGGTGGCTCAGTCGGTTAAGCATCTGACTCTTGATTTCAGCTCAGGTCATGATTTCATGGTTTGTGAGTTTGAGCCCCACGTGAGTTGAGCCTGCTTGGGATTCAATATCTCTCTCTCTCTCTCTCTCTCTCTCTCTCTCTCTGTGTGTGTGTGTCTCAGAAAAAAATAAATTAAAAAAAAAAGAAGAAGAAGAAGAAGAAGAAGAAGAAGAAGAAGAAGAAGAAGAATCAGAAAAATTCTATTTCAATCCTAGCTATTTTCCTACATACCCTGTGTAACTTTGGCTAAAGTCCCTTCATTTTTATGGGCTTTAATCTCTCCATCTACAAAGTGTGGGAAAGAAAACTGTCCTTACCTTTTAGGAATGCCAAGAAAAATCTAAAAGTTTATGAGAAAGTCAAGAAAATTCAGGGCTTTTAGCCAAAAATAGTCTGAGGATCAGGCATTGGCAGTGGGAATGGAAGGGCAGGAACTTAGAAGTGAAGGAAACAGGGGCACCTGGCTAGCTCAGTCAGGAGAGCATGAGACTCTTGATCTCAGGGTAGTAAGTTTGAACCCCACATTGGATGTAGAGAGTACTTAAAAATAAAATCTTAAAAAAACACACACACACACAATATATCCATAACCCAGCTTGTCACTTCTTAACATTTGTTGCTTCAGATTTTTTTTTTTTTTTTCTTTTAGAGAGGGAGCGAGCACAAGCTGGGGAGAGGGCCCGAGGGAGATGGAGAGAGAGAGAAAGAGAGAGAACCTCATGCAGGCTCCACACTCAGAGTGCAGAACCCAACACAGGGCTCTATCCCACAAACCTGGGATCATAACCTGAGCCAAAATCAAGGGCCGGATGCCCAACCAACTGAGCCACCCAGGCACTCCTCAGAATTTTTATTTGAGAAGTTGAACATTGGGGCGCCTGGGTGGCTCAGTCGGTTGAGCGTCCGACTTCAGCTCAGGTCACGATCTCACGGTCCACGAGTTCGAGCCCCGCGTCGGGCTCTGGGCTGATGGCTCAGAGCCTGGAGCCTGCTTCGGATTCTGTGTCACCCTCTCTCTCTGCCCCTCCCCCATTCATGCTGTGTCTCTCTCTGTCTCAAAAATAAATAAACGTTAAAAAAAAAAAAATTAAAAAAAAAAAAAAGAGAAGTTGAACATTACATATGTAGTTGAATCCACTTTGTACCCTTTATGATAAAATCTCTTTCTCTTTCTTCCCAGTGGTGTTCATTATGTTAATGTATATCATTTTTGTGAGTTTTTTATATTTACTGTATAATATAATATATGCTAGTGTTTTGCCTGTTTTTAAACTTTATATTATTATTATAATATATATCATAGAATATTATATTATTCTGCAAATTGCCTTTCCCTTTCAAGATTATTTTTTATATATTTTTTTTTTAAATTTTTTTTTTCAACGTTTTTTATTTATCTTTGGGACAGAGAGAGACAGAGCATGAACGGGGGAGGGGCAGAGAGAGAGGGAGACACAGAATCGGAAACAGGCTCCAGGCTCTGAGCCATCAGCCCAGAGCCCGACGCGGGGCTCGAACCCAGGGACCGCGAGATCGTGACCTGGCTGAAGTCGGACGCTTAACCGACTGCGCCACCCAGGCACCCCAGATTATTTTTTATATTTATCCATGGTAGTATATGTAATTATAGTGGAGTCATTTTAACCATCAAATATTTTTATAGGATCAAGTATCAAATATGCCTCAGTTTATATTTTCTAGCTACCTTTTGATGGACATTTAGATTGTTGCCAATTTTCAGTGTTACATTAGTGTTGTAATGAATATTCTTGTATAGTTCTCCTTGTACACACATGTAAGAGTTCTCTAGACTAGAGTGTCTTTTTAATGTTTATTTATTTGAGAGAATAATGTTTGTTTATTTATTTTGAGAGAGAGAGAGAAACAGAGTAAGTGGCAGGGGCAGAGGGAGAAGGAGAGAGAGAATCCCAAGAAGGCTCTGCCCTGTCAACATTGAGCCTGACACATGGCTCAATCTCATGAACTGTAAGATCATAACCTGAGCCAAAATTAAGAGTCAGAGGCTCAAATGACTGAGCCACCCATGCACCCCTAGACTAGAATATTTCTACTCAACTAGAGTTGTTGGGTCATGTGTTATGTGCATCTTAAACTTTACTAGTTATTGCCAAATCATTTTCCAAAATAGTTGTACCAATTTACCTTTCACTAGCAGTGTGTAAGTTCCTGGTTCTTCACATTCTCACCAATACTGGTTTTTGTAGACTTCAAAATGTTTTTTGGTCTGATGAATATGAGTAAAAAATCTATTTTAATTTGCATTTCTCTTATTAGTAGAGAAATTGAGTTTCTTTCAACGTTTTTTGTTTTTTTTTTTTTTTTTTTTTTTTTGGGACAGAGAGAGACAGAGCATGAACGGGGGAGGGGCAGAGAGAGAGGGAGACACAGAATCGGAAACAGGCTCCAGGCTCTGAGCCATCAGCCCAGAACCTGACGCGGGGCTTGAACTCACAGATCGCGAGATCGTGACCTGGCTGAAGTCGGACACTTAACCGACTGCGCCACCCAGGCGCCCCAAGAAATTGAGTTTCTTATGTTTATTGGCTACTTGAGTTTTCTCTTCTGCAAATTGCTTATTCATATCTTTTGCCCATTTTTCTATTAAGTTGTTTTTTACTTTCTTATTGTGGTGTAGCATTTTTTTTTATATATTCTAAATATTAACTCCTTGTAGGTAATATTTATTGCAGTCATATTCTCTTAGCCTGTGGCTTGTTTTTCACTTTTCTATGGTCTCTTGTTTTACAAAAGTTTTAAGTTATAATACTAACCTTTTTTTTTTTTTTTTTAAGTAAGCTCTAGGCCCACCATGGGACTTGAACTCATGACCCCAAGATCAAGAGTTGCATGATCTACCAGTTTTTTCCTTAACGTTTATATACAATGTCATAAAAAAAATTCTCCAATATTCTCCTAAAAATGTTTCAGTTTTGTTTTTTGCATTTAGGTCTTTGTCTAGATTTTTACTTTTTTGTTGTTGTTGTTGTTAATGTTTATATATTTTTGAGAGAGAGAGAGCACAAGCTGGGGAGAAGCAGAGAGAGAAAAGGACAGAGAACCTGAAGCAGGCTCTGTGCTGACAGCAGGGAGCCTGATGCAGGGCTCGAATCCACAAACCATGACATCATGACCTGAGCCAAAGTTGAACAGTTAACCACCTGAGCCACCAAGGTGCCCCTAGAGTTTTCTTTTTTGTACATGATATAAAATAGGGATCTCATAATTTTTTAAATTATGAGTTAGTAATTATTCTAATATTATTTTTTCAGTAATCCTTTTTTTTCCTACAAAATTTGCAATGTCACCTTGATCATATTTGTATTTATCTGCATTTAGCTCTCCATTCTGGTTCACTGGCAGCCTTGACAATCCCTATACTATTACCCTGGTGTTCAATATTATGTCTTTATTGTAGGTCTTTTTTTTTTTTTTTTTACATCCCCCTGACATTTATTATATAGGTGGAATTTTTTACCATTTGACCCCTTCACTCATTTTGCCCATTCCTCCACCCCCTCCTCTGGCAACCACCTATTACTGGTCCTGGTAGAGTAAGTCTTACCTTGTTTTTTTAATAACTATCCTGGCTATTGTTGGCCCTTTAATCTTTTTTTTTTTTTTAATATTTTGTTTTTAAGTAATCTCTACGCTCAATATGGGGCTCTAATTCACAACCCTGAGATCAAGAGTCGCACGTTCCAGGGACTGAGCTAGCCAGGTGCCTGGCCCTTTCATCTTTCATGCGAAGCATAGGTTCTACAAAATAAGTCTACTGGGATTGTGCGTGGAATTTGATTGAATTTTGAGATTAATTGGGGCCTAACTGCCTATCTTATTCACTTTTAAAAAAAAATATTTTTAATGTTTATTTATTTTTTAGGAGAGACAGAGCATGAGCGGGGAGAGACAGAGAGAGAGAGACACAGAATCTGAAGCAGGCTCCAGGCTCCGAGCTGTCAGCACAGAGGCCAGCCTGAGACTTGAATCCACAAACTGTGAGACCATGACCTGAGCTGAAGTAGGATGCTTAACCAACTCAGCTACCCAGGCACCTCTCTTACTAACTTTTTAATGTTGAACATAGTATATTTTTACTTAGTTAGTTTTATTTTATGTCTTAATGTAAAGTTTTAGAATTTTATGTTAGGGTTTTAAATAATAATTTTTTCCTGTAGTTTTTTGTTTTTGTTTTCCTAGCCTGATGATAGAAACAAGTACAGTAGCAGAGAACACAGGAATGAATCTTTAAAAGGCTCTGAAGAGTAAGGGAGGAAATGTTTGGAAGGACTGTCCAGTTGTGTATTGATTCTGATGACAGCTTTGTACTGTGTCGATGGTAGCTAAGGTAGAACTATATTCCTCCTCATATCCTTCCCTGTACGCTTCCTAGTTAGAATTGTCACAAGAGAGATTTGCATGAGATTTTGAAGGTAAGAGTAAAGCAGTAGCCAATTTTGTGCTCTAAAGGTCAGTGTAGGGCAGGTGCAGTTACGTAGGTTACATGTTGTCAGTTGTCTGCTGGTTCATTTTGTTGGTTTCGGACAGGAGCCATATCCCACTGGATCTCCTCCTTCATCTTCTCCAAATTCTGGGCCATGTTCATGTCCTGTATGCTGAGGAACACCAACCTACCATATGGATCCCCTATAGCATTTAGAGTAGAACAAGTGAGAAAGAGACACACACAGCTCATTTGTCCTCATGGGTTCCACTTTGTCCTCTGTCTCTCCCACATTGTATCTATCTTCCTTTTGCAGCTGCTGGCCTTGCTGACTGCAGGGCCAACGCCAGATGTAGAAGCAACAGACTTACACAGACTGCTTAACTAGCTCCCATGATTGCAAAAGACCCGATCCCCATAATAAATCCTTTACTCTGTTTTACTCATAGTGATCTGCTTCCTTGATCAAATCCTGATTGATACAATTCACATTTTCCTAAAGGTCCTAGTGCAAACACTGGAAAAATAGAATGAAGAAAATGGGAGTCGTATATGGCCTCTGAGGGAATGAGAGAATATCAGAGAACTCAGGGACAAGACACTAGTCTTCAATGAAATGCATCAACACTGATGCTATGGAGACTGCAATGGTTGGTGTCAGTGGAAAGGAGTCTGAGACATACTTCCATAGTGCTGCACAAATCCAAAATCTGGGAATGCAGGATCTATTTCTAACTAACTTTGTTTTCTGTTGTTGGTGATTTGTTTTAGAAGCCCCTTAGTATAATCCTGACACAGTATGCATTCAGCAAACGTTTGTGGAATGAATTGAAATTAGACTACTTGACATTAGACTAACTGAAATTAGACCTGAGCATCTTATAAGATTCACCTTTGCTGAAATACTATTAATTAGGCCAAAGAGAAATATTATTGCCCTGTCTTTGAGAAGAAAATGGGCACCTAAAGAGGTGGTACAATATTGTCTCTTTTCATGGAGAAGTATGAACTGGATGACAGAATCCTTGAATTTTGGAAATGGAGCCCTCTCATTTTCCGAATAAGTTCAAGAGAAGTTCGTTGACTTGTCAAGGGCAAAGTCTGTTTCAGAATCATGTTCATAGGAATCTCAGTCCATTGCTCTATTTACTAAACTACAACCTCTTCCCCACAAAACAGTCGAGTGAATTTCTTTATTGTGGATTTCAAAAGTTAAATCCAAGTACTGATAAGATCAATTTCAACTTGGAGAGAGATCACTGAAGTCCCAGGCCTTATCTCATTCAACATTTTATTCAACAACTTGGATAAAGACCCATGAGAAATAATTTTGAAATTTTCAGGTGACATAAACTGGAGTACCTATAACCTACTATATTGGTTTGGAGAGTTAGGATTTCAAATTCTAATTAATAGGCTAAAAGACAAAAATTTACAGGAATAATCAGAAAGTCCAGTATATACATTAAAATATATAGTTAATACAGGAAGGGAAACATCTGGTTTGGTACAAATTCATGAGAAAAAGGCCTGCAATTTTGTAGGAGTTAGTGAATAAGCAAAGGAGCTTTTTATTTTTTTTTTCAACTTTTTTTTTTTGGGGGGGGGGGGACAGAGAGAGACAGAGCATGAACAGGGGAGGGGCAGAGAGAGGGAGACACAGAATCGGAAACAGGCTCCAGGCTCCGAGCCATCAGCCCAGAGCCTGACGTGGGGCTCGAACTCACGGAGCGCGAGATCGTGACCTGGCCGAAGTCGGACGCTTAACCGACTGCGCCACCCAGGCGCCCCGCAAAGGAGCTTTTTAAAAAAGATGTTTATTGCAGTCTTTGGATACAAGCAAATGGAGGAAGCAGGATGGGTCGTGGATGAAGCCATGAGGACAATTTGGAGCAAGTCCTAAGACAAAACTTTAAACTGTGGTGTCTAAATCTCTTCTTAGAAATCAAGAGAAGCCAGTGCATAGCTTGTGGGTATCCCTGCTAGACTGGCCTTTCTTACTCTTGATTATTTCACCTCCTCATCATGTGCCTGTAGCACTCTGCTCTTACGTGTATAAAGGGACTGCAGACCACCTTCCCCCCCACCCCTCACCTAAATCTATCCTTCATTCAAATCTAGCTCCAGCCCGATTCACTTCTCAATATAATTCATGGTGAGCTTTCCCCTCCTCTGAAATTCTCTTTTAGCCTGCTGCTTTTATTTCATGATGATTATGGGAACAATATTGGTGGCAGTGGTGATAAATAGCATTGGCCACAGAAGAATTATCTGAGTATAATAAAACTTTGGGGAGAGATGGCTCATTTTGAAGACAATATAAATGCTAATTGTAAAAGCTAAAGAATGATGTAGTTTGGAAAAATACCTATTCTATTTTTGCTTTGAGATTTGGCACTTTTTTTTCAATTTACTAGTTTTTAGGATTATTTTTATTTTTTTTTAAAGTTTATTTATTTATTTTGAGAAAGAGAGAGAGAGCATGAACTGAGGAGGGGCAGAGAGAGAGGGAGAGAGAGAATCCCAAGCAGGCTCCGCACTATCAGTCCAGAGCCGGACGTGGGGCTCGATCTCACACACCGCCATATCATGACCTGACCCGAACAAGAGTCAGATGTTCAACCAACTGAGCCAGCCAGGCGCCCCTGAAGTTTGACTTTTTCAAAAAATTGTAAAATTATCTTAGAGCAAAGAGGGGCAACATAGAAATTAAGTCCCCGGGTGTTAAGTGACTTTGCTCAAAGTCACTAAAGGAGAGACAAATTTGATCCCCAGTGTACTGGGGCCTACACTGTGTCTATCAGAATAGGCTCTTAGGAGTTTACATTGTAAGAAATAGAAGTCAACTATGCCTGATTTATTTGATCAACAAGTCTACTTAATGTATATTTATTGAGTGCTTACTCTGTGCTGGACAGTCTTCTAGGCCTTGGGGATACAGCAGCAAATAAACAAATTCCCTGTAGTAGGGGAGATAGACAATAAACAAACTCACAAATATATTGTATTTTGGATGCTAAAGAAGAAAAATAAAGAGGACTGAGTCAGATGTTAGAGAAGAGAAATGAAGAGGAAAGGAGTGCGTAGACAGGATGGGGTTAAGGCAGCCCGTTTAATAAAGTAACATTTGTGGAGGCCTGACTGGAGTGACGAAGCAAGTCAGATGGGCGTCTTGGGGAAGAGTGTTCCAAGAGTGTGCTCAGCATCTAGAAGACTAGCAGGGAGGCTAGTGTGGCCAGAGGAGAACAAGTGAGGAAGTGATAGGAAATGAGGTTAGAAAGGCAGCAAGCAAGGGGCCAATCCTATAGACCTTCATAAGTATTTTGGATTCTGAGTAAGATGAGAATCTCTGGGATGGTTCTGAGCAGAAGTGACAGGATCTGACTTACAGTTTTTAAAGAGCACTGGCACCTGGGTGGCTCAGTCAGTTAAGCGTCTGACTTTGGCTCAGGGCATAATCTCTTGGTTTGTGAGTTCAAGCCCCACATCGGGCTCTCTGCTGTCAGCACGGAGACTGCTTGGGATTCTCTGTCCCACTGTCTCTCTGCCCCTCCCCCGCTGGTTTTCTCTCTGTGTGTCTCAAAATAAATAAATAAATAAAATTATCGGGGCACCTGGGTGGCTCAGTTGGTTGAGCATCTGACTTTGCCTAAGGTCATGATCTCATGGTTTGTGAGTTCGAGCCCCACATTGGGCTCACTGCTGTCAGCACAGAGCCTGCTTAGGATCCTCTGGCCCCCTGTCTCTCTACTCCTCCCTTCCTCACACTCTCTCTGTCTAAAATAAATAAACATTTTTAAAAAAGAATGATCTCCACAATCATTGATAATGAAATATACGACAAAAATTATTTAAAAAAACAAAAACAAAAACCACCGACTACTGTGTAAAGACATGAAGGACTGCATGGGAACAAAGGTGAAGCTAGGGAGATAAGTTAAGAGGCTCTTGCAGTGGGGCCCCTGGGTGGCTCAGTCAGTTGGGGGTCCGACTCTTGGTTTTGGGGCAGGTCATGATCTCGTGGTTCATGGGTTCAAGCTGAGCAGGACTCTCTGTCTCTCTCCCTCTCTGCCCCTCCCTCACGCATGCTTTCTCTCTCTCTCTCTCTCTCTCTCTCTCAAAAGAAATAAACTTAAAACAAAAAAGAGGCTATTGCAGTAATCTAGTGAGGGGTCATGGTGAGTACCACCAGTGAGTACCAGTGGAGGAGAAGGCCACTTTCAGAATTTCCTCATGGATTAGACATAGGGTTACAAAAAAGACTCAGAGAGTCTCCAGAGTTTGGGCCTGAACAACCAGAAGGAGTTGGATATTCATGGGCCCTCCTGGTAACTCAAGCTCTAAACATGGGCGTAAATGAAGAGGAAGAAGAGAGCCATAACCACTGTCAAAATCCTACCCCAGAGCCAGTCTGATGAAGCCTTTGTCACTGCCAGCACTGGACACTGCATGCTACCCCTGGCCTAGATATTGCTGTTGCTAGAATAAATTCTGCTTCCTTGCTTCATTCTCTGCATTACTATTGCCTGAGCCAACGTTCCAGGTGGGCACAACCGATTGACCGAGTTCAGATCACATGCCTGCTCCCTAACTACAAGAGGTGCTGGGAAAGGAAGTATATGCTCCTTCTACTTTTTTCCCCCTCCTTCTACTTTTAAAGTGGGATACTAGCCTTGCTTTTTACTCAAGTTCGAACGGTAGGGGATTCCTCAAAGACAAGAAGACAGTTCAGATGGGGGGGGGGGCGGGGAACCACAAAATCAAGGAATATACATGACAGTCTGTCGGAGCGGTCACTGTGGAAATGTGTTGGACTGCTGATACAGAAAGCCACTGTAACTCGTTTAAAAGCTCATTGTTTAAGGGAATTTTAAACAAACAATCTGAGAGAATTTCATTCATAACTGGGAAAGCACTTCAAAGTATTCAACAGGAAGATGAACGTTGCATTATCACTCAATGGCACGGAGCATCAGTAACAGACTTCCTTTGGCTCTGCCCACTTCTCTCACCCCAGCCCTGCAAGGCTGGGATTCTTACAGAAGTGAGGCTTTCTTTCAAGGCACCCAGACCCTATCTGTGAACTACTTATCTGTTTTAATCATTGCAGCATCAGGGGAAAGTAAGGCCTAACCTTCTGAGGGTTACCGAGGGAACCAAATGTATTTCAAATCAAAGGGTGATACCAAAGTCAGGCATTACTGAGCAGTGGTCTGAAGTTTTTTGACTTGCTATAAGAATGTCCATAAAACCCCACAAATAGGGGTGCCTAAGTGGCTCAGTTGGTTAAGCATCCAACTCTTGCTTTCAGCTCAGGTCACACGATCTTGTGGTTTGTAGGATTGAGCCCCGCAGCAGGCTCTGTGCTGACAGTGCAATGCCTGCTTGGGATTCTCTCTCTGCCTCTGGCCCCCTGCCTCCCGCATGCACACGTGTGCACACACACACACACACACACACGCACTCTCCCTCTCTCTCCCTCTCAAAACAAATAAACTTAAAAAAAAAAAAACCCACAAACAATCCATGGAATTGTTAAAGGCCTTGAAAAACAAAGTTTGAAAACCACTGGGCAATGCAGAGAATAACAGATGGAGTGTTTAAAGACCTGCATGGGGTTAACTACTTCTCTATAAGCTTTACTTTCTGTAAGCCGTAGTCTCCTCTAAAATGGAAAAAAAAAAACAGCCATCTCACAGTGTTATTATGAGGATTAAATAAGAGAATATATATAAAACCTAGCTGACTGGCAAAGCGTCCTATGATGTTAGAATAACTTACTTCTCACAGGCACATGGGACCAAGAATTTTAAACCTAGAACACTTAGGTCCTGCATCTATATGCTTGAGAAATTTCTGCCATCTGGAAGATTTAAAAGCCCAGAGACGTTCATCGCGCCTTGCCCCAAGAATGTTAAAACAATAGTGATAGAACCAGGTTCCCGGCCGTTCCTGTCCCTATCACTTTAAACACATCACCTGAGCTCTGGCTTACCTTACTGCCTTGATTTGTCTTGTTAGTGTGAACTGATGGCCGGTTCAGGTGTTAATTTATGCATCCCCCAGTTGCGAGGAGTGTCTCCAGGCTCCACTCAGGGATGGCTTACTTGTTCTCTCTGCATCTGGCTAACCCAGGTGCTGCTTTCCATCTTCCCCTATTTGGTTCCAGAGCCTCCTCCTCAGAGACTTTCTCCCACGACCCTGGGGAAAAGCTGTTTGGCTGGACGATTCCACTTCACCAGACTTGGTCCCTCCTGGCATAGGAGCCATTCTGTGGTTTGTGATTGAGTTCCACTGGGAGACAGTCCTCTGGGTGGCTGCTTTTGTTGAAGATGCGTGAACTTAACAGCCCACGAGTGGCTTTGAAGGCTTTTCCAAACTTCTCTTCTGTGGGTCGGGTAGGGAAAATTTTCCAAACTTCCAGGGTACTTCCTACCTTTGAGAAATAGTCTCCCAGATCTGGCCACAACTAGAAAGATGAAACTAACAGGGCATCTGAGCTGTGTTAGAGCTGGGGGCAAAGGAAGAGTTAAGGGGACTTAGGCATTGTGTGTTCACCACGAGAAGGGTAGGGGAAGATGAGAACATGCTGAGTGTATGGGGGGGGCAGTGGATAAGGTTGCAGGGTGCAGGGTCTGCATTTTGGTATTGAACACGAAAAACATTTTTAAGTTAAAATATATAATAGGGGTGCCTGGGTGGCTCAGTCTTGATTTCAGCTCAGGTCACGATCTCATGGTTCATGAGTTTGAGCCTCACATAGGGCTGCACACTGACAATGTGGAGTCGACTTGGGATTCTTTCTCCCTCTTTCCACTCCTCTCCTGCTCAAGCTCACAGTTTCTCTCTCAAAATAAATAAATAAACTTTAAAAATATACATTATATATACATAATATATGTATGTATATTATAAATATTTGTGAAATGACTTCTTATTTGTAAATCATTGGTTTGGAACCCTTGTGCTTCTGAGCATGTGAAATAGGGGAAAGAGATGAAGGCAGGTCTTTTCCCTTGTTGCGTTTTTTTTTTAGTTTTTTTTTTTTTTTTTTTAACGTTTACTTATTATTGAGAGGCAGAGCTCGAGCAGGGGAGTGGCAGAGAGGGGAGAGACACAGAATCTGAAGCAGGCTCCAGGCTCTGAGCTGTCAGCACCGAGCTCGACGCGGGGTTCGAACTCACGAACCGTGAGATCATGACCCGAGCCGAAGCCGGACACCCAACCAGCTGAGCCACCCAGGCACCCCACACTTGTTGCATTTTAAAAACATACCCAGAAAACCTTTTGGAAGGGAATGGATGCCTTTCAATCCCTAAACTTGGTGACTCATGGAATCCCTTTTTTTTTTTTTTTTTAATTTTTTTTCAACATTTATTTATTTTTGGGACAGAGAGAGACAGAGCATGAACGGGGGAGGGGCAGAGAGAGAGGGAGACACAGAATCGGAAACAGGCTCCAGGCTCTGAGCCATCAGCCCAGAGCCTGACGCGGGGCTCGAACTCACGGACCGCGAGATCGTGACCTGGCTGAAGTCGGACGCTTAACCGACTGCGCCACCCAGGCGCCCCATGGAATCCCTTTTTAGAGGAGCTAGAGGAAGAGCCTGGAGCTGTGAACATTTTGCATTAGATCTTAATTAGATCTTTGCATTAGATCATCAGTGTAATATGTTTTTTATTTTTAAAATAATGTATTAGGGAGCCCCTGGGTGGCTCAGTCAGTGAAGCGTCCAACTGAAGGTTTCGGCTCAGGTCCTGATCTCCCACTTTGTGGGTTCGAGCCCCACATCAGGCTGTGTGCTGGCAGTGCAGAGCCTACTTGGGATTCTCTCTCTCTCCCTTTCTCTCTGCCCCTCCCCTGCTCACTCTCTCTCAAAACAAGCAAACAAACTGAAAAAAAAGAACGTTAAAACAATAAATAAATAAAAATAAAAATCACGTGCTAGAGCCCCTGGCTGGCTCAGTCGGAAGAGCATGCAGCTCTTGATCTCGGGGTCATGAGTTCCAACCCCACGCTGGGTGTAGAGATTGCTAAAAAATAATAATAATAAACTTAACGAAAAAAATTGCGTGTTCCTAGGTTTCACGGTATGAGATCAGAGCCAGCGTCTGTCTTTTGTGACATTAAAACTTGAGATAGGTGTACTTGAGAAGATCCAACCTGCAGTACCAGAAAACTAAGACCAAAACAATAGTGACATAGGACTAAGATGTTTTCATGAAAAACTAGCAGATGGTAGAGTTGAGAATGAAGGAGAACTTGACAAAAAACAGTTCAGAGTTTGGTGTCCAGGAGGAATGTTCCGTAGGAGGTGTGCTAAAGAGAGGGAATAGGATGTTTGAATAAAATTAATTCTTTACACTCTCTAGACTATGGCTTGTGCGAAAGGGACCCCCTTGACGGGGAGAGGTCAACGGCTTTCACAGCCCTGGCAGGATGAGTAACAACAGTTAGGTAAGCAGTTTTCTTCCACTTTGGCAAATCAGAGCAGTACCGGATTTGTGGGGGTACTAGTGGGCTTGTAAGATGCTAACTTTCCGGAGGTGGTTGTTGCCATGCGCCCCGTACCTGGGATCAGGCTACTTTGAAGGTTAATTGTCATGTCACTGATCTGCAGCTGAAAGAGGGCCCTTGCAGATCTGGGAAAAGAGATACCATCAACACCGGTTTCTGCAGAGCCCTGAGCACGGCACGTCAAGCAGGAGAGGAAGGCAAGTAGAGGGGGCTGCTGCAGGAAGTTTGCCCACCGTGAGCAGCTGGGAGATTGTGTTTTTATAGCTGGCGAACCTACATCTTTGTGTAGAACAGGGAGTGTAAGATTGATACCAGTTACTCAAACTGCAAACCATGCTGGAGACAAAAGCAGGACCTCAGTTGTCCTGGATTAAGACTTTACGAGGTGAACCCCCCCCTGAACTTTGCCCATAACAAGGGGAAAGTCCTTGGGATCTGACCCGCTTTGGAACTAACAGAAACTTCTTCTGGACACTCCCTTTTGACTTGAATGCCTTTCCACTCCTTTGAACAATTTATTTTATTTATGGATCATATGTAATAACAAGAATAAACAAAAACCATTTATGAAACATCAGCAATATGTACAATGTTATGCTAGGCCTTGTAGGGGATGCAAAGAAAATTATGAAATGTACACTTTCATAAGTCTTAATGCTTTCCAAAATGCTTTCAGATCCTTGCATGATTTCACCCTTATAACATTACTCTGCTTAGCCTTTCCAGGAAGCTTTCTCCCATTAACTTTACTTTGCTATTTTTATTCGAATACCTGTATGTATCAGTTTTTGAAGTTGCATGCATTTGTACTTGTCTTTTTAAAAAAATGTTTATTTAAGAAAAAAATATTTTTGACATTTTTTTTTATTTTTTGAGAGACAGAGAGAGACAGAGCATGAGCAGGGGAGGTTGCAGAAAGAGAGGGAATCACAGAATCCGAAGCAGGCTCCAAGCTCTGAGCTGTCAGCACAGAGGCCGATGCGGGGCTCAAACTCACTAGCGGTGAGATCATGACCTAAGCTGAAGTCGGATGCTTGTCTGACTGAGCCACGCAGGTGCCCCTAATGTTTGTTTATTTTTGAGAGAGAGCACAAGCAGGGGAGGAGCAGAGAGAGAGGGAGACAGGATTCCCAAGCGGGCTTTTCTCTGACAGCAGAGAGCCCGATGTGGGGTTCAAACTCATCATCTGTGAGATCATGACCTGAGCTGAAGTTGGATGCCCAACCAACTGAGCCACCCAGACATCCCTGTACTTGTCTATTTTTGATATATATCTAGAGGTGTACCCCTTATATTAGACTGTTTCTCAGAGCAGTCACTTTCATGTTACCAATTGCTCTAAAATTTCCCGGAGGGTTCAAACTCTGTTTCATCCAAAAGATTGTAGGCACAGAACTTTGTTTTTATTCACTTAAAAAAAATTTACGTATAATAAAATTCACTTTTGTGAGTGCATATATGTCTGTGAGTTTTGACACATGCGTAGTTATGTAAACACCGCCACCATTAAGATTATAGAAGTTTCATCTGCCCCTTCCCACAAATTCCTTCCTGCCGCCCTTTGGTGGTCCATCTGCCCTCTACCCCCACCCTCTCCCAGGCCCTGACAACCACTGATCTGTCTTATATCTCTATAACTTTGTCTTTTCCAGAATGTCATATAAGTGGAATCATGCATATGTAGCCTTTCACATGTGACTTCTTTCACTTACCACAATGCACTTGAGATCCGTCCATGTTGTTGCATGTGTTGTAGTGTTTATTGCTGAGTGGTATTCCATTCCACAGAGGTACCATAGTTTGTTTATCCTTCCACCCACTGAAGGACATTCGGGCTGTTTCCAGTTTTTAGTTCTTATGAATAAAGCCACCAAAAACATTTATGTACAAGTTTTTGTGTGAATATAGATTTCCATCTCTCTTAGATGAATACCTACAAGGGAGATTGCTAGATCATATGGTAACTGTATGTTCGACTTTAAAAGAAGCTGTCTGTGAACCTAAAACTGCTCTAAAAATATAGTCTTTAATAAGAAAACAAAACAAAACGAAACTGTCAAATTGTTTTCCAAAGTGGTTGCTCCATTTTGCATTCCCACTGGCATTGTGTGAGAATTCCATTTGCTATGCATCTGTGCCAACACTTAATATTGCCAGATTTTTTATTATAGCCATTCTTTTTTTTAATGTTTATTTACTTATTTATATAATTTATTTATTTTTTAATTTATGTCCAAGTTAGTTAGCATATAGTTCAACAATGATTTCAGGAGTAGATTCCTTAATGGCTCTTACCCATTTAGCCCATCCCCCCTCCCACAACCCCTCCAGCAACCCTCTGTTTGTTCTCTGTATTTAAGAGTCTCTTATGTTTCATCCCCCTCCCTGTTCTTGTGTAATTTTTGCTTCGCTTCCCTTGTGTTCATCTGTTTAGTACCTTAAATTCCTCATAAGAGTGTAGTCATATGATATTTGTCTTTCTCTGACTGACTGATTTTGCGTAGCATAATACCCTCCAGTTCCATCCAGAGTTGCACATGGCAAGATTTCATTCTTTTTGATTGCCGAGTAATACTCCATTATATATATATATACCACATCTTCTGTATCCATTCATCCGTTGATGGACATTTGAGCTCTTTCCATACTTTGGCTATTGTCAGTAGAGCTGCTATAAACATTGGGGTGCATGTGCTCCTTTGAAGCAGCACACCTGTATCCCTTGGATAAATCCTAGTCGTGCAATTGCTGGGTCATAGGGTAGTTCTATTTTTAATTTTTTGAGGAACCTCCATACTGTTTTCCAGAGTGGCTTCACCAGTTTGCATTCCCACCAGCAGTGCAAAAGAGATCCTCTTTCTCCACATCCTTGCCAACATCTGTGGTTGTCTGAGTTGATAATGTTAGCCATTCTGACAGGTGTGAGGTGGTATCTAATTGTGGTTTTGATTTGTATTTCTTTGATGATGAGTGATGTTGGGCATTTGTTCATGTGTTGGTTGGCCATCTGGATGTCTTTGGAGAAGTGTATATTCATGTCTTTTGCCCATTTCTTCACTGGATTATTTGTTTTCTGGGTGTTGAGTTTGATAAGTTCTTTATAGATTTTGGATACTAACCCTTTATCTGATGTCATTTGCAAATGTCTTCTTCCATTCCGTTGGTTGCCTTTTAGTTTTGCTGATTGTTTCCTTTGCTGTGCAGAAGCTTTTTATTTTGATGAGGCCCCGGGAGTTCATTTTTGCTTTTGTTTCCCTTGCCTCCAGAGATGTGTTGAGTAAGAAGTTGCTGCAGCCGAGGTCAAAGAGGTTTTTGCTTGCTTTATCTAGGATTTTGATGGCTTCTTGTCTTACGTTTAGGTGTTTCATCCATTGTGAGTTTATTTTTGTGTATGATGTAAGAAAGTGGTACAAGTTCATTTTTCTGCATGTCGCTGTCCAGTTTTCCCAGCACCATTTGCTGAAGAGACTGTCTTCATTCCATTGGATATTCTTTCCTGCTTTGTCAAAGATTCGTTGGTCATATGTCTGTGGGTCCATTTCTGGGTTCTCTCTTCTGTACCATTGATCTGAGTGTCTGTTCTTGTGCCAGTACCATACTGTCTTGATGATTACAGCTTTGTAATACAGCTTGAAGTCCGGGACGGTGATGCCTCCTGCTTTGGTTTTCTTTTTCAGGATTGCTTTGACTATTCCGGGTCTTTTCTGGTTCCATACAAAGTTTAGGATTGTTTGTTCTAGCTCTGTGAAGACTGCTGGTATTGTTTTGATAGGGATTGCTATTTTAGCCATTCTAATGGATGTGTAGTGATTTCTCATTGTGGTTTGAATTTGCTCCTGATAAATGGTGTTGATGGTCTTTTCTCATGCTTATTTGTCACCTGAATATTTTCCCTTGTGAAGTATCTCTTCAAATCTTTTGCCCATTTCCTTTTTTTTGTAAGTTTATTTATTTATTTTGAGAGAGAGAGAGAGAGAGAGAGAGAGAGGTGGGGGAGGGGCAGAGAGAGAGGGAGAGAGAGAAAGAATCCCAGCAGGCTCTGCACTGTCAGCACAGAGCCCAGCGTGGGGCTAGAACTCATGAACCATGAGATCACGACCTGAGCCGAAACCAAGAGTCAGACACTCAACGGACTGAGCCATCCAGGAGCCCCTCTTTTGCCCATTTTCTCAATTGGGTTGTTAGCTATTTTATTGTTGGGTTTTGAGAGTTGTTCATATATTATGGATATTAGCCCTTTGTCAGATATACATCTTTTTAGACACAAGAAAAACCCCAGACAGGCTGAAATGACAAAGGTGATTTATTGGCTCACATAATTAGAAGATCCAGAGGTATAATGTGCAGTCTTTGGGGTTGGTGAAATTCATTTTCCCACTGTCTTCCCATATCTCCACGCTGCATCCTTCTGTGCTAGCTGTATCAAGGACATAGCTTTTCTCATAATGTCAGCATTGCCGCAGTTAATTCCAAGCCTCGCCCATAAACTATATTGTCCAGAAAAACAGCTGGCTTCCAATACACCTTTAAAATGACAGATCTTCTCTTACAACAACTGTTGGAAATCTCCCCATTGGTGTGAAATGGGCCAGATGCCTATTGCAAAGCAACCTCAATGGCCAGGGGAATGCCACAAGCTGACTGGGTTAAGCCATGATGAGGGGACACCATGCTTTGAGGTTTCTAGCATCTTTTGATCACTCTTCCCTTGTGGGTTGTTTTTGGGGGTTTTTTTGTTTTTGTTTTTGTTTTTTCTGCTGGCACTATGAGTCCCACCTCACTGAAGTGTAGGAGCTGGCTTCAGTCTGTCTCCGTGACTCTTGTAGCTAAGGCACAGGCCTGAAAGTAGGCTCACCAATCAGATATTCCTGTGTGAGATTTTTGATGAGGAAAGAACAAGATGAAGAAGCCAGGGACAGGCAGGATCACACTTTCTTACCAGAGTGGCGGCAGAGACCCAACCATTGATTTGTTAAGTAAGTTTGGGCCCTACTGAAGTCATCCCCTGTAAAATTAAGTCAATATGGTCCTTGACACATATCACTACAAAACTATGACCTCTATTTCTACCCCCATTTGTTTTAAGCTCCTAGCTATGTAAGGATTATCTCTTCGTGCTGTGTCTGGTAGCTCTTCTGCCGGGGAAGGCAGTGGAGCCTGTGGGTGAGGGACTTCCATAGCTCTCCATTTTGAGTATTTTACATAGGAGTTATCATTTTACACAGGAAAGTGTAAAACCCTGAAGGCAGTGCCCTGAAGGCGGAGGTTTGAGAGGAAAGATGATGATGAGTTTGAGGTGCCTTTGAGATATCCTGTCAGTTAGGCAGTTGGATTTATGAATTTAGGTGCTCAGGAAATATAGAGCCACAGGCAAATTGTACACATAAAAAGGTAGAGGCTGGGAGTTCCTGGGCCCTTTTCGTGGCTCGCTTCGTATATACCTTATGGGAGTGCATAATGAGTTTTATTTTATTTATTTATTTTCAAATAGGCTCCATGCCCAACATGGGGCTTGAACTCATGACCCTGAGATCAAGAGTCATTTGCTCTATGGACTGAGCCAGCCAAAGTGCCCCCATAATGAGTTTCAATAGACGGGCCTCTTGGTTACAAGAGACAGAAACCCAACTTAACTGGCTTGGATAAAACCAGGAATTTATTGGAAGGATATTGGTATAATTCTCCTGGTCAAGGAAGAATTGATGAACCAAACTGTAAGAAGGGCAAAAATGCAGTTGGGCTGAAGGAATAACTGAAAGGACTTCATGTCAATAACACTTATCCTTTCTTCCCTTTCCCCTGTGTTCTCTTAGTGCATACTGACCTCTTCCCTATGGAAGAGGAAGCAATGAAACTCAATTGTAAAGAGACACACACACAATTGCTGGGTGATGCTATACTCCACAGCTTGAAGTGCAGGTAACCAGGAGACTGACTTTCTACAGTCCCAGTTCAGAAATCACAGGCAAGGAATTCTTGGCCTGACCTGGCCTGGGACGGTTGACTCTGGTGCTGGTAGTAGAGTGGTGGTGGTCTTGTATGCCCATGGCAGAATAAAACCTAAACCGTTTTTACCATGAAATTGGTCTGGCCATTGTGATTGAGATCCAAAATAACAATGGGTTAAACAAGATAGGAATTAATTTCTCTCATGTAATTACCCGGATATGAATACAGTATTGAAAATATATGTAACAAGACTGCTATGGTTCAAACCAAGGCTCGGTCTAGATTTTGTGAGGCTGAATACAAATTTTGGAATTCTCTTTAAGGAAAATAATACCAAGTTTCCAGTATAAAAATTAGGTACAGGGGCGCCTGGGTGGCTCAGTTCGTTGGGCCTCCGACCTCGGCTCAGGTCACGATCTCACGGTCCGTGAGTTCGAGCCCCGCGTCCGGCTCTGGGCTGATGGCTCAGAGCCTGGAGCCTGCTTCCCATTCTGTCTCCCTCTCTCTCTGCCCCTCCCCTGTTCATGCTCTGTCTCTCTCTGTCTCAAAAATAAATACACGTTAAAAAATTTTAAAAAAAATAGGTGCAAAAACATTTGTTAAGTGTGAGAAAATAAATTACGATAAATTATTGGAGCTTTGGAGTTTCAGATCCCTTTCTTCTGAGATCTCTTTAGCCAATTCATCAGAAATGCTTCCTCATTTCAATCTGTTCCCCTCTCCATCTAGAGAACACTCCACAACTCCCAACAACTGTCAGGTGAGGCACCCTGAAGCTTCAGTTTTATTAGTTTCATGATACATCTGCCTCTGTGCTGAGGCAAAAAATTCTATACCTATGTAAATGAAGAAGAGGGGCACCTGGCTGACTCAGTCAGTAGAGCATGTGACTCTTGATCTGAGGGTCATGAGTTCAAGCCCACATTGGGCATGGGAGGTACTTTAAATAAATAAATAAATAAATAAATAAATAAATAAATAAATAAAACATTTAAATCGAGAAAAGAATTGATATCCCACTAACAGTCTCTCCCACTAGCTCATTATGCATAACTCCAAAGGGTATTATTAGGATTTCAGGATAAGGGTTTGAGAAGAATTATGTCAGCTTAATATTCAGAAGAAACTTTTTTAATGGAGTCAATGGATATAATGAACAGCATTAAAATACGTGGAATTCTTTGCCCCTGGAGGGGATTGGGCTGTTAACCATTCTTGGGGATGTCTTAATGAGGATTTAAACACCAGATCGGACAGGGCTTTTTTTAGATTAGATGAACTTTAAGATAGTGTAGTGAAATGCAAATGGATGAACTTCAAAGCAAAAAAGATCTGGGTGTGTGGCCAAATTCTACCTCTAGCTAGTTGGATGATGATGAGCAAGTGGTTTAATGTCTCTGAACTTTGATTTCTAAAGTCTATAAAATGGGGTAGCAAAACGTAGTCTCTATTTTCTGTAAGGATTAAATGTGAATGAATTTTGAACATCCAGACAGGTACATAATAACAGATCTCAATATAAATTATTTTCCTCTCTCTTGCTCCTTTCCAGTACTGAGCTTCTCTGATTCTATGCAGGATCTGAGCTTTATCTTGAAATATAAATGGGATTTAGATGAGCACATTAGAAGGTGGGTATTCTAAACAGAAGGACTTCCATAAGGTGATGCACTGATTCCTAGTTTTTGGGTTGTCTAACATCCCTTCCCCGTTTTGAAGGACTGCTCCCTTCTAACAATAGTACATATAATTTGGAGACAATTTATAATTCACAAAACAATCCTTTTATCACCAATTTCTCCATTCTTGTCATAATTATTCACATCTTGAATGGCAGAAGTAAATCCTCAATTTCTTTTAAAAAGGGCAGGTAGGTCTATTTACTGAGCCCTTACATATCTAAGAATACTTTTGTCTTCCCTCAGAAACATTCATTTGGTTGGTTATAAAATACTGTTTTGCAAATATGTTTAATGTCTGGCTTAATAGAAGCTCATACATTTCTGCATTCAGTCTGTCTTGATCTGTTGTTTTAGTTGGAATACATGAAGGAAATCTGGCTTCATACCGATACATAATTGTAAAAGGGAAAAGTATTGGGGGGGTATTTTAATAATCTTTTCAGATAATTCTGGATATTCTTCTTTGATACCAGAATTCAGCAAATAGTAGTTTCCTAAAGATTAATTGCAATGTGGAACTCAAAACGTATCAGTGAATATTCATACTCTGTTAAATTAGAATCTATTGATCTATCTTTTACTTTCAATGGATTTTTTACCCAGGCATAATTTTGTATCATCATGCATTTGATCATTTGAAAATTATTGACTCACTGAGTTATGCCCGTCTTCCAAATGTTAACATATATTGTTAATCAATATTTTTAAAAATCACTTTCATTCACATTACCACTGATCTTATCAGAAAAATCTTTAAGTATTAGGTATCTGAGTAGCAAATACAACTTTTGTAATATTTTAATTTTCATTTGAAATCTCAAAAAAAAATTTTTTTTTTTTTTTTTGAGAGAGAGAAAGAGCTCAGGGGGAAGGGGCAGAGAGAGAGAGAGAAAATCTTTTTTTTTTAAATTTTTTAAATATTTACTTTTGAGAGAGAGAGAGACAGGGTGTGAGTGGGGGAGGGGCAGAGAGAGAGAGGAAGACACAGAATCTGAAGCAGGCTCTAGGCTCTGACGCAAGGATCACAAGAGCATGACCTGAGCCTAAGTTGAACCCTCAACCAAGCCACCCAGGTGCCCCTTATATTTATTTCTGAGAGAGAAAGAGAGAGGCACAGAGAGAGGGGGACAGAGGATCCAAACCGGGCTCTGTGCTGACAGCAGAGAGCCCGATATAGGGCTCAATCTCATGAACCATGAGATCATGACCTGAGCTGAAGTTGGACACTTAACCCACTGAGTCACTCAGACAGCCTGTGAGAGAGTGAGTGAGAAAGAGAGAGAGTGAGAGAATCTTAAGCAGGCTCCATGCCCAGTAGGGAGCCCAATCTGGGGCTGGATCTCCCAAGCTGGACATCATGACATTTGCTGAAATCAAGAGTCAGACAGACGCTCAACCAGCTGAGCCACCCAGACACCCTTCAAATGTTCTTAATGGCAACAGATATTGTCAATTGTTTTCTTTGAAGAAATAAGGTCATTTTGTTCATTTTCAAGAAAATTTCTGCCAGTACCTAAGTCTCGATAACAATGGATTGTCTATCAGTCCTTCTTTCAAGTAAAAATGGTGGTGCATGAAAAAAGTAGCTAGTTCAGCCTGTGACCCAATTCCACAAATGCATTTCCTCAAGACAACCATCATACTTCACGAAACAGCAGAAGTGCAATATGTATACTTCCTGTTTGCTGCACAGAATATTAAAAAAAATGTACACTTAAGATTCCAGATTTAGTAAAATTAGTATTTTTTATTGTTTCAACAAGGACACTTGGGAGTATGTGGTGGTGAAGAACATAATTACTACTACAGTTGGTACCAAGGCCCTAATTTGTCCTAAGCTGGCAGCAGTCTTACCCACTTTTGCTTTTGCATCAACAGTGCAAATATTAACAAAGTGAAAAGGGCAAATAATGTCTTAGTATTATTACAAAAATAGCTTTGATCTTATAGATACCCTGAAAAGATTTCTAAGACCCCAAGGAGTCCAAGGACTACACTTTGAAAATATCTGTTTAGTACATGCTTTTTGCTGACCTATGGCTATGTCAGATAATTTCCCCCTAAAAATTCTGTAGCTATTGTTCGATTATATTTAGTATTCCAGAAAAAATCAAAATCAAACATAATTATTTTTCTTTTTTTTTTTTTTTTAATTTTTTTTTTTTTTCCAACGTTTATTTATTTTTGGGACAGAGAGAGACAGAGCATGAACGGGCGAGGGGCAGAGAGAGAGGGAGACACAGAATCAGAAACAGGCTCCAGGCTCTGAGCCATCAGCCCAGAGCCCGACGCGGGGCTCGAACTCACGGACCGTGAGATCGTGACCTGGTTGAAGTCGGACGCTTAACCGACTGCGCCACCTAGGCGCCCCTAATTATTTTTCTTTATAGCTAACCTATTTATTCTCTTTAGGTTGTAGCAATTTTTTTTTTTTTGTAATTAAAAAAATTTTTGCCAGAGCATGTCTATATACATCTATTTGTTCATTTTCATTCAACATGATCCTCTTTAATCTTAATACTTAGGTTTTTTTCTAGCTCCAAAACCTTTCAATTTTGACTTCTTTTTCATTTTTCCTCCCTTAGGAGCAGCAGTAATTCTTTTTTTTTTTTTCTTCTTTTTTTTTAAAAGATTTTATTTTAAGTAATCTCTACACCCATCATGGAGCTCAAACTCACAACCCCAAGATCAAAAGTTGCCCACCCCACCAACTGAGCCAGCCAGGCACCCCAAGAACAACAGTAATTCTTGCTTTAAATCTGTCCTTTGTCAGGGTGACTGGCTAGCTCAGTCTGTAGACCATATGACTCTTGATCCTGGGGTCATGACTTCGTTATTGTTTTGTTTTTGTTTTTTACAAATGTTTATTTTTAAGAAAGAGGAAGTGTAAGTGGAGGAGGGACAGAGAGAGAGAGAGAGAGAAGATCCAAAGCAAGGTCCCTGACATCAGTGCAGGGCCTGATGTGAGGCTCAAACTCAGGAACCGTGAGATTGTGACCTGAGCCAAAGTCAGATGCTTAACTGACTGAGCCACCCAGCTGTCCCACCAAGGTCATCAGTTAAAGCCCCATGTTGGGTACAGTGCTTACTAAAAATCAGTCAATATATCTATTCTTTGTCCTCTATTGCTATCATCTTTTCTTTTATTATTTGACGCTTTCTCCTTTTCCTCCACATTTTAGGGAACTTTCTCATATTTGTTCTCTACATCATTTATTCCATTGTCTATAATACTAAGTTCTTTGCATCTTTTTTGTTGTATATTAAAGTGTAGATTTCCTGTAGTTCTCCCATATCTTACCCAACTCTCTTTTCATCTCTCTTGTGGCTTTTGTGTTTCATGCACTGTCCTTTCATCTCCTTTGTTTCCTCTTTATGACTTTTTGTTCCTTTTTTGTAGAGAACATGGCTTTTTTTTTTTAATGTTTATTCATTTTTGAGAGAGAGACAGAGCATGAGCAGGGGGAGGGGCAGAGAGATGGAGTCACAGAACCAAGGCAAGCTCCAGATTCTGAGCTGTCAGCACAGAGGGGCTCAAACCCATGAACCATAAGATATGACCTGAGCTGAAATCAGATGCTTAACCAACTGAGCCACCCAGGTGCCCCGAGAACATGATTTCTTATATCCTAATAAAGACCTACTTATTTTCAGAGTAGGAAGTGTGGATTTTCCTTGGCTCCATTACTGCTTGCTTTTAGATTTTCTGAGCACCTTGTCAAAGCTCTAGCTTTTTGGCAAGTTGTATGCATAAATCCTGACTCCCTTCCCTGGGTCTGGTACACATTCTCCTAGAGAAATTTTGGCATGCTAAGATGAGATCTTCTTCTTTCCTGTGCATGGTTTTCTGATGCTTTGAACCAATTGGTTTGGGGAGAGTACATTTCTCCATCACTTGGTATTTCCTTCACAGTGAGGAGAGGTTCACTAGGATAATTTTCCTGGCCTCTCTCTTTTCCTTCATTCTTAGCTTCCCGTGGAGGAGTGGGGGTTACCTAAGAGATAAGTTTGAGGAAATGGGCATACGTAGCTTAATGCCTTCATCTAGGAAGCTGCTTTGCCTATAAAGAGTAGAATCTTCTAGGGCACCTGGGTGGCTCTGTTGGTTAAGCAACCGACTTTGGCTCAGGTCAGGATCTTGCGGTTCATGGATTCGAGCCCGGCGTCAGGCTCTGTGCTGACAGCTTGGAGCCTGGAGCCTGCTTTGGATTCTGTGTCTCTGTCTCTCTGCCCCTCCCCAATTTATGCCCTGTCTTTCTCTCTCAGAAATAAATAAAAAAATAAAAAATAAAAAAAAAAAAAGAGTAGAATCTTCTGATTATTGTCTTCCATGCCTTAAGAGATGTACGGGCAGGCCTTCCCTCTGGAGTAAACCCACCGGCATTTTAGATGTGTAACCTCAAACACCCCAACATCTGAAGTGTTGGGTGTGAACACTGGTAAATAAATAGGGAGTTAAATTCTGGATGACAACATATATACAGAAAAAGGTTTTTGATGAAGTAGGGTATGTAGCTTTGAGCTTCAGACTTTGGAGTATACTTAGTAGGTTTAGACTTGGGCAATTTAAGAGGTTATTTTAAGCCAGGTGGGTTTTTACAGTTGCGTAGCTCTAGCTTTTAACTTCTGCAAGAGGCTTTAAGTCTTAAGCCACCTCATATTTTGACCTTGGCAGGTGACTACAGCTTATGTCAGGATATTGCAGCCTATACTTTTACAGAGCAAAGCTACACACATTAGACCTTAAGCAAAGATGTGGTCCCTGGCAAGACAACACACCCCTTGGCAAAGCTGCTGCATGGGCCTCAGGTGGTCTCAGGGTATACACTACTGGTGCATCCCAGAACTTTATGACATTGGCCTCCACATGTGGACCTCTCGGAAACCTCAGCACACACTGGTGGATTTAGAGAACATAGTTAGCAGGCATAGCTGAGGCAAGAAGGTGAACTCTGGGGGCAAACAAACATTTCAGTTTGTAGCCTTTTAATACTTGGTGGGCAAAAGAATGTTTGTGCTTTTAAAATACAAGCCAGCTCAATCTATATGGACTAAAAGAATTTGTGAGGGTTAAGCTTTAAATTATTACTTCCTGCCACAAGGAGGCTTCTGTTTTATGGTAATGCTTCATGTTTTGATCTTGGTGCTGGTTACTTGGAGTGTTTACTTTGTGAAAAAATTCTATTGAGATATATACTTGATTTGTGTACTTTTCTGCATATAAACATTTTTCTTTTAAAAAAAGGAAATGGAAATAGTTCAAACCTATGTAAAAAGCATTAGGCTGTCTACCCCAGACCCATCTATATTTTAATTAAATGTCTTACTGCTCAAACAACTGTTAATCAGGTATTCTCTTACATGAAGTCAAATATATCCTAGTACACTGTCTATTTCATTTAAGTTTACTAATTCATTGACATAAAGTTCATAATAGTTTCCTATAATATTTAAAGACTTAATTATAAGAGAATTTACATTCCTGATATTACCCATATGTTAGTTATCTATCAATTTTGTAAGCTTGTCTGTTTTAATACCTGCTTTGTCTTTATAGATCATCTACATTGTCATTTTATCTCTTCCATTAATTTTTTTACTTGTGTTATTTCTTTTGTTATGCTTTCTTTAACCTTACTCTGCTTTTTAAGATCGTTTATTCTTTTCTGATTTGCAGTTACATTGTGTAGGTTTCTGTTGAATTTCATTTTATTTATTCTCCCTGAATTTGGGGGGGGGGGGCTTCTGGATCTGAAGATTGGTCTGTCTCAACAACCCTGAAAAATTCCAATCATTTTATCTTCAAATATTGTTTCACCCCTACTCTCTCTATTCTCTCCTTCTGGAACTCCACTAAGCTATCTGTTAGACTTTTTCATTCTGTCTTCCATTTCTCTCAACCTTTCATTCATATTTTCTGTCTGAATCCATGGACAGCATACTGGCAAAAGTCTTTGGGTTCATTTTTCAGTGCATTCATTTTCATTCATTATGGTTTCTCATTTCCTGCTCATAGTTTATTTATTTCCTGCTTTTATTTCTTTTTAAAATTTTTTAAAGTTTATTTATTTATTTTGAGAGAGAGAGAGCACAAGCTGGGAGAGAGAGGAGAGACAGAACACCATGCAGACCCCATGCCATCAGCACAGAGCCCAATGCAGGGCTCGAACTTCACAAACTATGAGATCACGACCCTGAGCCAAGATCAAGAGTAAGACACTTAACCGACTGTGACACCCAGGCATCCTTCCTGCTTTTATTTCTTGAAGCATATTAAACATAATCATTTTAGATTCTTTCATTGATAAAAATTCATTATGGAGTTTTTACATTTCTGCTTCTGCTGTTTATTGTTTTTCTGGCTCTCACTCAAGGTATCTTTTCCTTCTAGGTACTTTGTATTTCTCAGTGTGAACTACTATTTTCCTTGAAATTTACTCTCAGTAATTCTTTGAGGCCTGGATTGAAAATAAGCTCTTCCTAAGAAAGTTTGTTTCTGCTGGTTGTCAAATTTCTACTTAAAATTTTTCTAACCACACAGGCAACAGAAATTCTGACCAAAAACCTCGTGAGGACTGGTGTATTAGTTATCTATTGCATAACAAATTACATAACTTAGTAGCTGAAAGCAATAAGCATTTATTATCTTTATGTGGTCTTTGTAGACTCTGGGAGTACCTTACATGGGTGGTTCTAGGTCAGGGTCTCACTTGAGGCTGCTTTTAAGATGTCAGCAAAGACTGCAGACATCTAAAGCCTTAGCTTCCCTGGAATTGGAGGATATACTTCGAAGATGGCTCACTCAAAGGCCTGACAAGTTAGTGCTGGTTGCTAGGAGGAAGTCTCTGTTCCTTGCCTCTTCATAGGACCGTTTAAGAGTCTTTGTGACATAGCAGCTGATTTCTCCTAGAATGAGTATTCCAAGAGAGAGAAAACTAGAAGCCTCAATATCTTCTGTGATCTAGCCATGGAAATCACACAAAGACATTTCTGCAGTATCCTATTAGCTATATAAATAAGCCCTATTCAATGTAGGAAGTGACTACATATAAGAATGTGAATACAGGAAGGCAGAAATCACTGGGGCCATCTTAGATACTGGCTACCTTACATGGTTTATTGTAAATTATCCGGGGAGACTTTCTTTTCATTCTGTCCAATACTAAAGTTAAGCCAGGTATGTTTCCTTGTCACATGATTTTGTTTTTATGACAGGATTTGATTTTTTGTTTATTCTTACACTGAGGGTACTCTTCTTTGGGTCCTAAATATTAATAGCCACCTCCAGTTAAATTCTGCACTTAGTAGATTCTGTGATCCTTGTAGCCATTAAAATAGAGGACAAGGCTTCAGCGTTGGTCAAAAAACCTCAGAGTGGATACTAGAGCATTGAACTGCCAGAATGCTTCTTGTTTGTTGCTGTTGTTGTTGTTGTTGTTGTTTTAACTAATTAATTTATTTATTATTTAATTTACATCCAAGTTAGTTAGCATATAGTTCAACAATGATTTCAGGAGTAGATTCCTTAATGCCCCTTAACCATTTAGCCAATCCCCCATCCCACGACCCCTCCATCAACCCTCTGTTCTCTAAATTTAAGAGTCTCTTATGTTTTGTCCCCCTCCCTATTTTTGTATAATTTTTGCTTCCCTTCCCTTGTGTTCATCTGTTTAGTATATTTGTCTTTCTCTGACTGACTAATTTCGCTTAGCGTAATACCTTCCAGTTCCATCCACGGAGTTGCAAATGGCAAGATTTCATTCACATACCACATATTCTTTATCCATTCATCTGTTGATGGGCATTTGGGCTCTTTCCATACTTTGGCTATTGTCGATAGCGCTGCTATGAACATTGGGGTGCATGTGTCCCTTCGAAACAGCACACCTGTATCCCTTGGGTAAATACCTAGTAGTGCAATTGCTGGGTCGTTCTATTTTTAATTTTTTGAGGAAACTCTATACTGTTTTCCAGAGTGGCCTCGCCAGTTTGGATTCCCACCACCAGTGCCAAAGAGATCCTCTTTCTCCGCATCCTCACCAACATCTGTTGTTGCCTGAGTTGTTAATGTTAGCCATTCTGACAGGTGTGAGATGGTATCTCATTGTGGTTTTTTTTTTTTTTAATGTTTTTATTAATTTTTGAGACAGAGAGAGACAGAGCATGAGCAGGGGAGGGGCAAAGAGAGAGGGAGACACAGAATCGGAAGCAGGCTCCAGGCTCTGAGCTGCCAGCACAGAGCCTGACGCAGGGCTCGAACTCACACACCACAAGATCATGACCTGAGACGAAGTCGGACGCTCAACCGACTGAGCCACCCAGGCGCCCCTCATTGTGGTTTTGATTTGTATTTCCCTGATGACGAGTGATGGTGGGCATTTGTTCATGCGTTGGTTGGCCATCTGGAGGTCTTTGGAGAAGTGTCATGTGTTTTGCCCATTTCTTCACTGGATTATTTGTTTTTTTGGGTGTTGACTTTGATAAGTTCTTTATAGATTTTGGATACTAACCTTTATCTGATATGTCATTTGCAAATATCTTCCCCCATTCCGTTGGTTGCCTTTTAGTTTTGCTGATCGTTTCCTTCACTGTGCAGAAGCTTTTTATTTTGGTGAGATCCCAATAGTTCATTTTTGTCCAGAACTCCTCCTGTAACTCATAATGGGAATTTGGAGATTTCTTTTATGCTAGCCTAGTAACACCCTAAAAGATTTTTTACAAAATAATATTTTATTCAGAATTTTAATTGAAACAGAAGATTTATCCAAATTAACTCTATATAATTTCATTATGTAGTCAGAAATAGGATTCAATTAAAACATTTCCTTGAATTTTCACTATATTTTATTTCTCATTTTTAAAAGGGAATTCTTCCCACTTTAACCTCCATCTATCTCCTGCTCTACTCAATGCATTTAAGACTATTAATATTTGGGGCGCCTGGGTGGCTCAGTTGGTTGAGCGACCAACTTCGGCTCAGGTCACGATCTCATGGTTTGTGAGTCTGAGCCCCGCATCAGGCTCTGTGCTGACAGCTCAGAGCCTAGAGCCTGCTCCAGATTCTGTGTCTCCCTCTCTGTCTGCTCCTCCCCCACTCATGCTCTGTCTCTCTCTGTCTCAGAAATAAACATTAAAAAAAAAAAAAGACTATTAATGTTCCTCTTGGTACCATTTCAGCCACTTATAGATTTTGAAATGTAAGTATTTTATTGTCATGGGAATTCTAAATATATTCTAAGCCTTCATTATATTTTCTTCTTTGGCTCATGATTTGTTAAAATGTATTTTATAAATAATTTTAAGCACTTAATTTTTGGTTAGTTAATATTTTCATAGAAATCAAAGATGAAAAATATGAAATGGTATTCAGTGAACTTTACATCCTACTACTGATCCCATCCACATGGTTTAAATTTTTTTTTAATATTTATTTTTTTGTTTTTGAGACAGAGAGACAGCATGAACGGGGGAGGGTCAGAGACAGAGGGAGACACAGAATGCGAAGTAGGCTCCAGGCTCCAAGCTGTCAGCACAGAGCCTGACGCAGGGCTCGAACTCACGGACTGAGAGATAATGACCTGAGCCGAAGTCAGACACTTAACCAACTGAGCCACCCAGGTGTCCCCCTTCCACATGGTTTAAATACCCAATACATGTGGCCAGTGTTAAATTTGGGGAATATATTTCCAAATGATTTTTTATAAATACCTGCAAATATATATGCACAAATGTAATATATGGTTGCATATATAGTAACCATGTTATTAATCAGATATTATACAATAGTCAGTGTCTTGAATTATTTACTTCAACTATATATCTTGTACTTTCCATAGAAATCCATAGAGATGTATTTTAAGTTTTCCAAACGTGTGCATTTAAAAGTTATGTTTTTATTTTGATTTCTTTTTTTTAATATTAAAAAATATTTTTGTTAATGTTTATTATTTTTGAGAGAGAGAGACAGAGACCAAGCAGGGAAGGAGCAGAGAGAGAGGGAGGCACAGAATCTGAAGCAGGCTCCAGGCTCTGAGCTGTCAGCACAGAGCCCAACACGGGGCTTGAACTCACCGCGAGATCATGACCTGAGCCACAGTCCGCCGCCCAACCGGCTGAGCCACCCAGGTGCCCCTTTATTATTGATTTCTAATTGTATCTCATTATGATCAGAAAATGGCCAACATAATATTAAAGGTTTTTTTGTATTTTTTGATCCTTTCTTCCTAGCTTGCTATGTGCAGGGGTGTTGATATCTAAAATATCATTCAACTCACCTTTTTAACTTGTGATCTTGGAGAATGACTGTGGGTCATGAAATTTATCAGATAGTGATTCCATTTACAGCTATTGTTCCAGAAATGGTATATTGCCTGGAACAAATCAAAATAGCTGTTATACACATACTAATCTTGCAAAAGATTTTTTTTTAAATCTATATCAGTTTGTAAGGATCACCCGATGGTAATTGCTTTGACCTAGAAGCCTACAATACACCTTACCAGATTTGCTCAAGTTTCTTTTATTTTTTTTTAAGTGTATTTATTTATCTTGAGAGACACAGAGACAACACCAGTGAGAGAGGGGTAGACAGAGCGAGGAAAGAGAATCCCAAGCAGGCTCTGTGCTGTGGGGCTTGAACCCATGAAGCCATGAGATCATGACCTAAGCAGAAACCAAGAGTCAGATGCTAACTGACTGAGCCACCCAGGCACCCCTATTTTCTTTTTTTTTTTTTTTTAATTTTTTTTTTCAACGTTTATTTATTTTTGGGACAGAGAGAGACAGAGCATGAACGGGGGAGGGGCAGAGAGAGAGGGACACACAGAATCGGAAACAGGCTCCAGGCTCTGAGCCATCAGCCCAGAGCCTGACACGGGGCTCGAACTCACGGACCGCGAGATCGTGACCTGGCTGAAGTCGGACGCTTAACCGACTGCGCCACCCAGGCGCCCCAACCCCTATTTTCTTTAAAATATAATATAATCCAAAGAAATTTTCATGGTGCTGACATCTCAAGATTATCACGCTAGTCACCCATGTATACTGTATTGCTGTTTGTATCTGTTCAGCCGGAAGAACCAAGTACTTAAACACTTTTAAGGAGACTTCCACCTCTGAACATGGAAATAGTGGGGATCAGATTTACCCCACCACCTCAAATTACTAAAAACACAGACAAGAGTTATGTGACTGGTTCAGTCAATAGAGCGAACAACTCTCAACCTCAAGGTTGTAAGTTCAAGTCCCCCATTGGTCATAGAGATTACTTAAAAATAAAATCTTTTTTTTAAAAAGGGACACCAGTCTGGCTCAGTCAGTAGAGCATGCAATTCTTCTTTTTCTTCTTTTTTTAATGTTTATTTTTGAGAGAAAGAGTGAGCAGGGGAGGGGCAGAGACAGAAGGGGATAGAGGATCCAAAGTGGGCTCTGTACTGACAGCAGCAGTTTGGATGGGCTCGAACTCACAAACCATGAGATTATGATGACCTGAGCAGAAGTTGGACACTTAACGGACTGAACCACCCAGGTGCCCCAGGGCATCCAATTCTTTTTTTTTTTTTTTTTTTTTTTTTTAATGTTTATTCATTTTTGAGAGACAGAGACAGAGTGCAAGCAGGACAGGGGCAGAGAGAGACACAGAATCCAAAGCAGGCTCCAGGCTCCAAGCTGCCAGCAGAGAGCCCACTGTGGGCCCACAAACCACAAGATCGTGACCTGAGCCAAAGTCAGATGCTTAACTGACTGAGCCACCCAGGCGCCCCCCAGGGCATCCAATTCTTGATGCCAGGGTTGTGAGTTCAAGACCAACATTGTGCATGGGGCCTACAAAAAATATAGATACAAATAAAATTTAAAAAAAAAAAAAAAAGCAGAAAAAGACGCATAAATACAGAGAACAAACTGGAGGTTTGCCAGAAGGGATGGGCAAAATAGGTGAAGGAGAGCGAGGGGTAAAAGTTTCCAGTTATGGAATGTGTAAGTTGTGGGAACAAAAGGTAAAACATAGGAATGTAGTCAATGATATTGTAATAGTGTTGTATGGTGACAGATGGTAACTAAACTTGTGGTAAGCATAGCATAACCTATAGACTTGTTGAATCACTATGTTGTACACCTGAAGCCAGTTAATATTTTGTGTCAATGATACTTCAATTTTTTTTTTATTTTTTTTAAGTTTATTTATTTTGAGAGACGGAGAGAGCAGAGGAGGGGCAGAGAGAGAGAGGGAGAGGGAGAGAGAGAGAATCCCAGGCAGGCTCCATGCTGTCAGAGCAGAGCCCGATGTGGGGCTTGAACTCACGAACTGTGAGATCATGACCTGAGCCGAAACCAAGAGTCAGAGGCTTAACCAACTGAACCGCCCAGGTGCCCCAATGATACTTCAGTTTAAAAAATGTTTTTGGGTACCTGGGTGGCTCAGTCAGTTAAGCCTCTGACTCTTGATTTTGGCTCAGGTCATGATCTCACAGTCGTGAGATCGAGCTCCACATCTAGCTCAGCACAGAGTGTGGAACCTACTTGGGATTCTCCCTCTCTCCACCCCTCTCCACTCATGCTGTCTCTCTCAAAATCAATAAATAAACTGAAAAGAATTTTTTTTTCCCTAAAGTGGACATGAGACAATACAGAAGAGTGGTCCCAGGGAGAAGAGGAAAAGAAAATGAATCACCTAACCACATAGCTGGTATTTTCTGGATTTCAGTACACTGAACAGAAACAGAGCCCAGGCTCTGGGCATCTATAATTTACAAGGCAAAGTATTGGAGAGGAGAAAGCTGCAGAGATATAGGGAGGATTTCCCTTTAGTCTTCAGTTGAATATTCATCAACACATGGGTGTGAGAAAACTGCCATAGACCAGTGAAAGAACCACTAGGTAGAAGATGTAGAATAATTCCCAGAAAATATACCGGTTTGAAAATAGTTCATATTTCCAACAATCAGAATGGAGCAGCCTTGTATTACATAGGGTTAGGGTCAAATTCTGAGGATTGACTCAGTAGTGGGGCCAATATGACCCTAGAATAAAGACAGCTCTGATTTTACCTAACAAAGCTGAAAAGCAACCCTTGAAAGGACCAAACTGTTTGCAAGTAATTTAACAGCATCCCCGAATAAACATAATAAACTCTGAAAGACTACCAACATAAAAAATCACCCAAGAATGTAAAATTCACAATGTCTGTCATCCAATAAAAAATTATGAGGCAGACAGGGCACCTGGGTGGGCTCAGTCAGTTAAGCGTCCAACTTCAGCTCAGGTCATGATCTGGCAGTCCGGGAGTTTGAGCCCCATGTCAGGCTCTGTGCTGACAGCTCAGAGCCTGGAGCCTGCTTCAAATACTGTGCCTCCCTCTCTCTCTGCCCCTCCCCTGCTCACACTCTATTTCTCTCTCTCTCTTCCTCAAAAATAAATAAACGTTATAAAAATTTTTTTAAAAACTATTAGGCAGAGGCATCTGGGTAACTCAGTTGTTTAAGTGTTCAACTCCTGACTTTGGCTCAGGTCATGATCTCACGGTTCATGAGTTTGAGCCCTGCACTGTCAGCGCAGGGCCTGCTTGGGATTCTCTCTCTCTCTGTCTCTGTCTGTGTCTCTCTCCCCCCTCTCTCTCTCTGCCCCTTCCCCTCTCCTGCTTTCTCTCTCTCTCTCTCTCTCTCTCTGTCCAAATAAATAAATAAAAACTTCTAAAAAAATTATTAGGCAGCAAATATACAGGAAAATACAACCAATAATGGGAAAAATCAAATGATAGAAATAGATTCAGAGGGACACCTGGGTGGCTCCTTTGGTTAAGCAACCTGCTTCAGCTCAGGTCATGATCTCACATTTTGTGAGTTCAAGCCCCGCATTGGGCTCTCTGCTATCAGCACAGAGCCTGCATCAGATCCTCTCCCTCCCTTTCTCTCTGCACCTCCCTCGCTCACTCATGCTCTCTCTCAAAAATAAACATTAAAAAAATAGATTCAGAAATGACAAAAATGATAGGCACATATTCCATAATTTCAAAAAATTACAGGAAATTATGAGCATGTTGAAAGATATGGAAGGTATTTTTTTAATTCACATAGAACTTTGTTATTATTATTATTATAATTACTATTATTTTAAGTAAGCTCTACACCCAAAGTGGGGCTTGAATTCATGACCCCGAGATTAAGAGTTGCATGTTTTACCAACTGAGCTAGCCAGATGCCTCCACATAGAACTTTTAGAGATGAAAAATATACTGGGTGGAATTTGTATTAGTGTGTTAGGAACTCCATAACAGAACCACAGGCTGGATGGCTTAAACGACAGATGTTTCTTTTCTCATATTTTGGAAGCTAATGTTCAAGATCAAGTTTCCAGCAGAGTTTGCTTCTGATAAGGGCTCTTCCTTTGGCTTATAGATGGCCACCTTCTTGCTGTGTCCTCACATGACCTTTTCTCTGTATGCATGCACTTATGGTTTCTCTTCCTCTGATAAGGACATCAGTCCTATTAGGTTAGAGCCCCACCCTTATGGCTTCATTTAACCTTAATTACTTCCTTAAAGGCCCTATCTCTAAATAAAGTAACATTGGGGGTTGGGCTTCAACATATGAAGTCTGAGAGGGACACAATTCAGTTGATAACAGAATTTTTGGCAGGTTAGACACAACAGAAAGATGATTAGAGAAGTGGAAGGTATAGCAATGGAAACTGTACAAAATGAAACACAAAAAGGGAAAAAGAATACTGAAAAATATAAGCAGAACATAGTGAGATGTGGGACAACTTCAAGTGGCCTAAAATGCACAGTCCCTGAAGGAGGGAAGTGTTCAGCAAAAGAAATATTTGAAAGGCTAAGAGATAAAAACTTTCCAAGTTGATGAAAACTATAAATCCACAGATCCCAGAATGTCAACAGCCTCAATCCCAAGATACAGAAACAAAAGTACATCACAGCCAAATTGCTTAAAACTACTGATAAGGAGAAAATCTTAAATCTTAAAAACAGCAATGTTTTTAAAAAGGCACCTTATTTACAGACTATAAAGATAATGCAGCAAATTTCTTGTTGGAAATAATGCAAGTCAGAAGACAGTAAAACAATATATTTAAACTACTGAAAGAAAAAATTATCAACTTAGAATACTGTACCCAGAGAAAAATTTACAAAACAATGGCCCAATAAAGATGTTTTCAGCTTACAAAATCTGAAGAAATTCACACAAGCACACCTGAACTACAAGAATGTTAAAGGATGCCATCAGGAAGAAGGAGAATATGATCAAATGGAAAGCTGAATCTACACCAAAAAAATGAAGAGCACTGGAAATGATAAATATGTGGGTGAATATAAAAGCACTTTTAAAATTATTTAATTAAAAAAAAAATTTTTTTAAGAAAATTGATGGGGTGGGGCGCCTGGGTGGCGCAGTCGGTTGAGCGTCCGACTTCAGCCAGGTCACGATCTCGCGGTCTGTGAGTTCGAGCCCCGCGTCAGGCTCTGGGCTGATGGCTCAGAGCTTGGAGCCTGTTTCCGATTCTGTGTCTCCCTCTCTCTCTGCCCCTCCCCCGTTCATACTCTGTCTCTCTCTGTCCCAAAAATAAATAAACATTGAAAAAAACATTTTTTTTTAAAAAGAAAATTGATGGGGTGCCTGTCTGGCTTAGTTGGTAGAGCATGGGACTCTTGATCTTGGGGTTGTGAGTTTGAGCCCCACTTTGGGGGTAGAGATTATTTAAAAATAAATTTTTAAAAAAATTTTTTTCTTAATGTTTATTTATTTTTGAGAGAGACAGAGACAGAATGTGAGTGGGTTAGGGGCAGAGAGAGAGGGAGACACAGAAGCAGAAGCAGGCTCCAGGCTCTGAGCTGTCAGCACAGAGCCCGACATGGGGCTTGAACTCACGGACCGCGAGATCATGACCTGAGTGAAGTTGGATGCTCAACTGACTGAGCCACCCAGATGCCCCCAAAGTACCATTTAAAGTGAATAACCTCACAACTACAGTAGCTGTGAAAAACAGCAAACTAGTAGCTATTGGAGGGGGAGCATGGATTTAGAGTTCCCCAAAATTCCCAGTCCCCAGAGAATTGTCATTATTTGAATTGTCTGGCAGCTCATTGAAAAGTGCCATTTTCAGAGCTTGTCTTTGTTTGACCAGAGTAGGATCTCAATCTAAGAATAGTCCTATCCACAGGGCATTTGTAAAAAACAATCAGTGGCAATTGTTTAACATTGCTGCCAGAGGTGTTGTTAACAGTTTGGGCTAAAAATAGGCAGATGAAAAATCTTAAAAGGAGAAGTTGGAGAATTAAGATGTCCACAGAGAGATTTGTGAAGATCTGACACAGTCCTGGGAATTTATAAGGCCACATGCATGGAATGTGCACACCCAAGAAAGGCCTGAGAAGACTGTAATGTCTCACTCCTGACTGACTTTAAGGCTTTGATCAAGCAAGCGAAGGCTAATAAGAGGTGTAAACTGCCTGACAAATCACTGAAACTATATCCCAATACACATAAAGAGTCATTTAACAAAACCTGGGAGACTGATTAATTTAGGATATTTGAGGAAATCTCTGTCCAATCATTAGCTGACTACTAAGCTAACTGAACAGAGATTTCATATAATAAAGAATACACACTTGAAAGAGTTAGTCCAGGAAACTCACTAACCAAATCCTGAGGAGGGAGTGAGTATCTGATTTACAAAGTTGCCACAATGCTTGATTTAAAATGTCCAGTTTCAACAAAACATTATGAGATGTGTAAAGAAACTGAAAACTGTGTCTCACTAGATGGACTCAACATAGATTTCAACAAACAAAAGAAAGAATCAGAGAACATAGAGAAAGGTCAATTGAGATTTTCCATTCTGAAAAATTGAAATAAAAAAGAATGAAGAAAATGAACTGAGCCTCAGAGACCTGTGGAATGCCATCAAGTGAACCAACATGAGCACAACTAAAGTCTCAGAAAGAGAGAAGAGGGAAAATGGGCAGAAAGAATATTCAAAGAAATAACAGCCACAAATTGATGGAAAACATTAGTTGGCACACGCAAAAAGCTCAATGAATTCTCAAGATAAACTAAATATCATTCAAACTTTGGTATGTCATAGAAAACCTATCAAAGACAAAGAGAATTTTGAAAGCAGCAAGAGAAATGTGACTACTCATATACAAGAGATCTTCAATAAGTGACAACTGGTTTCTCACCAGAAAGAAGTGGGATGACATATTCAAAGTGCTGTTGTCAACCAAGAATTCTATATCCAGCACAACTATCCTTCAAAAAAACTGCAGAAATTAAGACATTCCCATATAAACAAAAAGTGATATAATTTGTCACTAGCATACCTGCTTTATAAGAAATACTAAAGGGGGACACTTAAGTAGGTTAAGTGTCCCAACTCTTGATTTCAGCTTAAGCCCTGTGTCAGGTACTGTGCTGACAGCATGGAGCCTGCTTGAGATTCTCTCTCCCCCTTGGTGCCCCTCCCCCCTCTCAAAATAAATAAACACACTTAAGAAAAAAAAATTAAAGAAAAAAGAAATAGTAAAGGGAGTCCTTTGGGCAAAAAGGCAGACATAAATGCTCCCTCATCAATTACTACACTAAATATACATAGACTTAATACTCCCATGAAAAGGATATATTGGCAGGAGGTGTTAAAAAGAGAAATGATGTTGGGGCGCCTGGGTGGCGCAGTCGGTTGGGTGTCCGACTTCAGCCAGGTCACGATCTCGCGGTCTGTGAGTTCGAGCCCCGCGTTGGGCTCTGGGCTGATGGCTCAGAGCTTGGAGCCTGTTTCTGATTCTGTGTCTCCCTCTCTCTCTGCCCCTCCCCCGTTCATGCTCTGTCTCTCTCTGTCCCAAAAATAAATAAACGTTGAAAAAAAAATTAAAAAAAAAAAAGAGAAATGATGCAACTATAACCTGTCTACGAGAGATATATTCAAGATTCCAAGACACACAGAGGTTAAACTTAAAAGGATGGAAGAGATATACCATGGTAACTGAAAGATAACTAGAGTAACTATGCTAACACCAGACAAAACAGATTTTAGGGGAAAAAAAACAAAAACAAAAACCCACCTGTTACTGGAGATTTAAAAGGACATTTTATAATGGTAAGATAGTTAATCCATCAGGAATACATAATAACTATAAATATAGGTACATAACAATCAAGACTCAAAATACATAAAGCAAAAGAAGGGTGCCTGGGTGACTCAGTCAGTTAAGTGTCCAACTCTTAATGTCCAGTTCAGGTCATGATCTCACTATTCATGAGATCCAAGCCCTGCATTGGGCTCTGCATTGACAGCATGGAGACTGCTTAGGATTCTCTCTCTCTCCTCTCTCTCTCTGCCCCTTCCTGGGGCCTCTCTCTCTCTCAAAAAATAAATACATTTTTTTTTAATTTACAAAATTGAATGGAGATATTCACAATTCAGCAATAATAGAAATTATAATACCCCACTTTCAATAATGGATAGAACAGCTAGGCAAAAGATCAACAAGGAAATTGAAGACTTGAACAAAACTATAAAGCAACTAGATACAACACACTATAAAACACTCTACACAACAACAATAGCATACACATTCTTCTCAAGAGCACATGAAACATTCTCTAGAATAGACTATATGTTAAAGTATAAACCCAGCCTCATTAAACTGAAAAGTATTGAAATCATACAAAATATACTATCCAACCACAATGGAATGAAACTAAAAATTAATAATAGAAGGAAATTTAGGAAACTCCTATATATGGACAAATTAAATAACACACTGATGAATACCTAATGAATCATAAACAAGACATGATGTCTTCTCTGACCACCACTCTACAAATAGTAGAGTTACTACTATTTGACATATAAGAGGATCTAGCCAGGACAATTAGGCATAAATAAATAAATAAATAAATAAATAAATAAATAAATAAATAATAAATGGCATCTGTATTACAAAGTAAAACTATCTCTATTCAAAGATGATATTATTTTATATATAGAAAATACTTCTTAACTATAAAAACAAACTGAGGGTTACTAGAGGGAGGTGGATGGGGGATGGGTTAAATTGGTGATGGGTATTAGGAAGGGCACTTGTGATGAGCACTGGTTATTGTATATAAGTGATAAATCACTAAATTCTACACCTGAATCTAACATTGCACTTTATGTTAACAAACTGGAATTTAAATAAAAGCTTGAAAAAAATTTTAAAAAGAAAATACTAAGAAATTCACACACACACACACACACACACACACACACACCTATTCAAACTAATAAAGAAAAGTTCCACAAAATTGTGTGTTGATACAAGGTCAATATAGAAAAATCAGTTGTATTTTTACTTAAGGAAACACTTCCATTTACAATAGCATCGAAAAGAATAAAATACAAAGAATAACAAAGAATGTCTGACTTGTACACTGAAAACTATAAAACATCAATGAAAGAAATTAGAGAAGACTTAAGTAAATGGAAAGATATTCCTTGTCAATAGACTGGACATTTAATATTGTTAGATGGCAATACTACCCAAATTGATCTATAGATTGAATGCAATTCCTATCAAAACCCCAACCACCTTTTGTGCAGACATTCACAAGGTGGTCCTAAAGGAAATACAAAGGACTAAAGGACTAAAATAGCCAAATCAATCTTGAAAAAGAAGAACGAAGTTAGAAGACCACTTCACAATTTCAAAACTTGCTACAAAGCTAAAGTTATTAAGGCTGTGGTACACATATTGATCAGTGGAATAGAATTGAGAATCCAGAAATAAGTCCATACATTTACAACCAACTAAGTTATTTCTTTATTCTGAGGGTGGGAGCAGAGAGAGAGGGGGGAGAGAGAATCACAAGCAGGCTCCGTACTGTGAGTGCGGAGCCCAACACAGGGCTTGAATTCATGAACCATGAGATCATGACCTGACCAAAAATCAAGAGTCAATGCTTAACCAACCGAGATACCCATGCACCCCACCAATTGGTTTGTAATAAACGTACCAAGATCATTCAGTGGAAAAAGAATAATGTCTTCAACAAATGCTCTCTGTCAGTCTTAGCCTATTTACATTGATGTGATTGGCTAGGAATGCCTAAAACACTTGTCTGAACCCATATTACTCAAAGCAAGTCCCCACAGAAGGGGGGACCAATGTGTGGCTCCCACTGGACCAATGTGTGGCTTAAATGGCTCTTGGCATTCTTATGATTGTAGGTACCACTTTAGCAAAAACTATCAGGGAACTTTGGGGAACAAGAATTATTATTCACAGGTCCTACAGGGTACATAGCATGCTCAAGGGGCACACAGGTTGCAGGTAGAGAGAGAGAGGATCTGGGCTTCTGTCATTATTAGGTACCAAGGGTGGGGTGTCTAGGGTTTTGTAGGTTCGATCTTTATTGGTTAATTTAAAGAACGGGAATTAAGTATGGGAGAGGGGAAGCAAGGTCACTCAAATGGTCAGTTATCTTGGTTACCCAGAGCTTTCTGGAAGAGGGAACTTGATGGGTGGAGGCAGTCTAATTCCTTGTCTGGTTGTTTTGCTAGTAACTTTGGCATACAGCTGGCAATATGCTTATTCAAAATGGATGTCTTTTGATGTGGATGCCTCAGCAATCAAAAGATTGTCAGGCACTTCCATTATAATGGTGTTGGGACGACTAGATAGCTATATGCAGAAGAATGAATTTGGACCCTTACCTCACACCATATACAAAAATTAACTAAATAGAGGGATCATAGCCAAATCTAAGAACTAAAATTATAAAATTCTTGGAAGAAAACATAGATAAATCTTGACATTGGATTATACAATGGGTTATTAGTGACAAAGGAAATAATATAAGTGACAAAGGAAAAAATAGATAATTGGAATTCATCAAATTAGAACCTTTTGTGCTTCAGAGAATATCATCAAGGAAATGAAAAGGTAAAGCATGGAATGTGAGAAAATATTTGCAACTCATATATCTGATGAAGGACCTGTATCCAGAATATATAAAGAACTTTTATACCTCACTAATAAAAGACAAATAACCCAATTAAAAATGGTAAAGGGAAAAATAAACAAAATAAAAAAATAAATAAAAATGGCAAAGATTGGGGAGCCTGGGTGGCTCAGTCTGTTAAGCGTCTGACTTCAGCTCATGTCATGATCTCACCATTCATGAATTTGAGACCCACATCGGGCTCTGTGCTGACAGCTCAGAGCCTGGAGCTTGCTTCAGATTCTGTGTCTCCCTCTCTCTCTTCCCCTCCCCCTGCTCATGTTCTGTCTCTGTCTCTGTGTCTCTCAAAAATAAACATTTTAAAAAAATGGCAGGGGCGCCTGGGTGGCTCAGTCAGTTAGGTGTCCAACTTCGGTTCAGGTCATGGGTTCAAGCCCATGTCAGGTTCTGTCTGACAGCTCAGAGCCTGGAGCCTACTTCTGATTCTGTGTCTCCCTCTCTCCCTGCCCCTCCCATGCTCGCACTCTCTCTCAAAAATAAACATTAAAAAAAAAAATCTTTACAAAAATGGCAAAGGATTGGGGCACCTAGCTGGCTTAGTCAGTAGAGCATGTGACTCTTCATCTTGGGGTCATGAGTTAAAGCCTCACATAGGGCATAGAGCTTACTTAAAAAAAAAAATGGTGGGGCACCTGGGTGACCCATTCAGCTGAGCATCTGACTCCTGGTTTTGGTTCAGGTCATGGTCCCAGGGTCATGGGATAGAGCCCCACATCAACATGGAGCCCGATTAAGAATCTCTCTCATTCCCTCTGCCCTTCTCTCCAGCTCATGTGCTCTTTCTCTCTCCCTAAATTTTTTTTGGAAGGATCTGAATAGACATTTTTCCAAAGAAGATACACAAGTAGCTAATAAGCACATGAAAAGATGCTTAACATCACTATAGTCATTGAGGAAATATAAATTAAAACCACACGGAGATACCTCTACAATGAATTGTACACTTTATTTATTTATTTATTTATTTATTTATTTATTTATTTATTTATTTATTTATATTTGAGAGAGAGAGTGCACACAAGCAGGGGAGAGGGCCGGGGTGGGGGGTGGGGAGGAGGGGGGAGAGAGAGAGAGAATCCCAAGCAGGCTCCATGCTCAGTGCAAAGCCCAACATGGGGTTTGGTCCCACAACCCCGGGATCATGACCCAAGCCAAAATTAAGAGTCAGACACTCAGCCAACTGAGCCACCCAGCCACCCTTGTTTATTTATTTTTTAAACTAAACTTTATGCCTAATGTGGGGCTTGAACTCACAACTGTGTGATCAAGAGTCACATGCTCTACTGACTGAACCAACCAGGTGCCCCCAAAGATAGAAAGATTTTGAGAAGTTTTTTAAGTTACAGAATGCAGTCTCTACAGACTGTTCAGGGTAAGAGCTCAGGTATTTCTGCTCTTATCATAAGAATATAAAAAGGAAAAGCCAATTCTGAAAAATTAGAAATCCATTTTCTATAGTATCCCATGAGACTGAGAAATCTTTGACATTATCATTTGGTATTGGGTGAGGGCAAGTCCCAAATAACTTCTGATACATGAGGAGAAAGAGACTTTTCACTCTGTGTGATGTATGGCCTAAATAATGCTCTTGGATCTGATCAAATTGGAGTTTATTCTTGGAGACATTGTGTCCCCTGTACATCCACACTGTCTGCAGATGGAGGGAATCAATTTTACAAGGCTCTCCTTTGGGAGAAGTTCATCATGTTGTGTAAGAACGGATTCCTAGGAAAATTGGATCTCTCTCAGGTTATGGTCAAGTATTTGGAAAAAATAAGAGGGCATAAGTCCTTGGGGTATAATTGTTCATGTGTTTTGTTGGTTTTCCCAAATGAATACAAATAAATACAGTGTTTGGTTGTTAAGTGTTGTAAGAATTTGACATACAGATTTACCACTGTGGAGTAAGAAGCTGTCTTGGATTGAGGATAAAATGGACTTGCAGTTGAGAATTATCGGGAAATGAGGAAGCACAATTTTGTTAGTGGCTATTATATCTTGTTAGTGGCTATTATATCTTGTACATATTGGCCATGAGCCTATTGGCCTTTTAGGTGGGCAGAATGGGGATAAAACAAGAACTGGTACAAAGAATAATGTGCCTTTTCTGGAGGTATATAGAATATTATGTTCTAAAGACCGCTAATATCCTTATTTTTGTAGTAGGTTTTGGGTTAATTTTGGAAGAACGTAGCTGGATCAGTTGAAACCTTTAAGAATTCAGCCTTCTTTATGTGTTCCACACTTGAATTATCTTTGGCCTGGAGGCTATCAGGGCTTGGTTCAAGGTCTGACATGTTAGTAGAGGAGGCATCAGGCAGTTGATAATTAATCTTTGCCATCGTAAAGTTATTGGCCACAGTCTAAGGTGTATTTGAGTTTCCTACCACTGAAAACTTTTTGTTACTCCAAGGAAGGGAATTATAGAAAAGTTGTAGGGTTTATGGTAGAAATAAAACATTCTGGTTTTGCAGCTACATGGAAATCTCTCTCTCTTTTGTGTTAAGGGCAATTGCGGGCAGGGATTCTCTTTCTCCCTCTCCCTCTGCCCCTTCATGCTCTCTCTCTAAAAAAAAAGTCGGCGGGGGGCAGCACCTGGGTGGCTCAGTGCATTAAGGGACTGACTCTTGATTTCAGCTCAGGTCATGATCTCATGGTTCATGGGTTCGAGCCCCTCGTAGGGCTTTGTGCTGACATCACAGAGCCTGCTTGGGACTTTCTCTCTCTCCCTTTCTCTCTGCCTTTCTCCCACTCATGCATGCTCCCTCTCTCTCAAAATAAATAAATAAATAAATAAATAAATAAATAAACAAACAAACAAACAAACATTTTTTAAAAATGGGCAATTGTGGGCAGACCAGAGCAGCTACTCAATAGAGAGATGCCATTTTGTCAGCCAAACTCTGTCCTTTGTCCTTTAGATCCTATCTTCCAGGCTAAAGCAGAGGAGTTGTCCTTCCACTGCCCCCTTTCCTTGCAATATCGACAGGTGTCTTTGTCTGGACCAAACGTAAAGGTGTCCTTGTTCTAGTTCTATCTAGTTACTTAATCTAAAGAGCTATTAATTTGATATGTATACATATATTTTTTTTCTCAAGTCAAAGTATCTTCATAGGGGTCTAAAAGATCTTGTCATTTAGAGAAGGGTGATGCTTTCTTCTCCTTCTTCTTCTTCTTCTTCTTCTTCTTCTTCTTCTTCTTCTTCTTCTTCTTCTTCTTCTT
>NW_024412525.1:4613052-4625753 GCF_014898765.1 Herpailurus yagouaroundi
TTCTTCTTCTTCTTCTTCTTCTTCTTCTTCTTCTTCTTCTTCTTCTTTAACTAAACTGTACCCCCCGTGTGGGGCTTGAACTCACGACCCTGAGATAGTCATATGCCTTACCAACTGAGTCAGCCAGGTGCTCCCATCTTCTGTTTTTTAAACTAAATTTGCCTCCTTAGCTTATGCCATCAACAAAGAAATTACATAAGGCAGCTGTGATATCATTAGGCTTATCAGGACTACAATGTTCCTGGAAGGTGATGGTTAAGTGGTTTCTGAAATTAGGATGGATTTATTCTCTTTCTGTTTACACACTTGACTTTTGACCAATTTTTTACTTTACCCTTTTACAGGAAAGACTTCATGGAAAGTCACTAAGATATTTTATCTTATTTTTATATGTGTAAATATCCATCTATGCTTAAATTTTGATGTGTATAGTATTTAACATAATTCGGTTGTGAGTCCAGCCTGCATTTTCTATCCAACTTTTTCATCTCTAGGTTCCAGAACAATATGGTTTAACCAGACTATAAATTTTTTTTGAATAATCCTAAAATGTTTGGTGAATTTTAATTTTAATTTTTTTTTTTTTGGTGAAAGTTAGTCCAGTCTTTTTTTTTTTTTTTTTTTTTTATGTTTATTTTTGAGAGAGAGAGACAGAGACAGAGCATGAGCAGGGGAAGGGCAGAGAGTGAGAGAGAAGGACACACAGATTTCGAAGCAGGCTGTAGGCTCTGAGCTGTCAGCACAGAGCCCGACGTGGGACTCAAACTCACGAACCGTGAGATCATGACCTGAGCCAAAGTTGGACGCTTAACCAACTGAGCCACCCAGGCGCCCCAGTTAGTCCAGTCTTTAACTAGATTTGATGTAAATTTGACTTTGGCCAAGGTTTAGGTGTGTAAATCCACTGATATGGGGAATGATTTTCAGTCATACTTTATTATGAGCCAGCATGAGGAGATACTGTCAGTGAGAGGAATGTGTTTAGAAAAGAGCAGTAAAGGAAAGAGAGGGGGTCCCAGGGATGGTACAGAAGGAAGATAGCGAAAGGCAGAGCAAAGAGAAGGGGGTAAAGGTACAGGAAGGTGATCAAAAGAGAGGCCTGTCTGGAGTTGGTCAGAAGAGTCTGGATTCTTAGGTACTAGACTTTTAGGTACTCTGGATTTTTATTAGCCTTTTTCTAAAAGTCTTTAAGGGAACTAATTTGGTGCTATTGGCACTATAATGTCTGTACACGTAAGAAGTAGGACAATGACCTGGAAGTTCGCTGAATAACTGATTGCCCATATTCAAATGATGAGAACAAACAAACAAGAGACAATAATCAGCCCAGAGAATCCCAGTCATACCTTGTCTGTAAGAGCCCTGAATGATGCAAAACAATTCAAATCTAGAAGCTTATATCAAGGACAATAAAGAGGTGATGCTTGGGGTGCTGGGTGGCTCAGTCGGTTAAGTGTCCAACTTCGGCTCAGGTCATGATCTCACAGTTTGTGGGTTCGAGCCCCACGTTGGGCTCCGTGCTGACAGCTCGGAGCCTGGAGCCTGCTTCGGGTTCTGTGTCTCCCTCCCTCTCTGCCCCTCCCCTGCTCGCACTCTGTCTCTCTCTAAAAATAAATAAACATTTAAAAAAATTTTTTTAAAAAGAGAGAGAGGTGATGCTCAAGAGAAGAGAGTGATGCATTTATCAGGAGCAGGACATACTCAGCTGTGCTGTCACTGAGACTCCCGGGAGGGGAGATAGCAAAAGTTTCTACTTTATTGATCAGGCTGAGTAGCAGAGGGTCCCAGTCCCAGCACCAGAAACTGGAAGAAGATTAATCAAAACACTGAATGAAGCACAAGACATCCTTCACAGTGCTGCAGCATGAGAACCATTCCGAAAGGATGTTCTGTCTTGAGGAAGAAACATGGAGATTTTGTCGAGATTTAGCCTAGCCTAAGAAGTCAGCCTGAAGTTTGACTAGCTTTGAGAATAGTTGGTCAAAAGTGGTTCTTGGAAGAAGGAGGTATTGTTTTTGCAGTTTTGGAGCCATTGGCTGGACACTACCATCCAAAAGCTACTAATATGTATAGGTAGCAGGTCACCAAGCACGGTCTGCAGAGAATGGGAGAAAGTGTAGTCTCTCAGAGAACAGAATCTGTGGCCATTTAATTATTTGACCAGGAAACTCAAACCCAATTTCGAATCAAGGAAACAAATACTTGACCTAATACCACTGAGATTGTAGATGATACTTTCACCTCAGTATCCCTGTCCAGCAGGACCTGGCATATGCTTGACTGGTGACCCATGTCTGAAGCTGTTGTGGAAGTTTCCTTCATTGTCTTTTCCTAAGGGGAAATCTTTATTGTCTCTTCACTGTTTTCTTCCATTACTGTAACGCACAACTACTTCAAGTGCTCAATTTGACCGCTTAATCCTTTGGGAGTCCTGGCTCAACCACTTTGTAGCTGTGTGACCCACTTCTTAGTTACCCTTGACCCACAGTTGAAAGTTTAAACTTTGTCTTTCAGCGTGTACATATGTTTATATGACCATAATTCAGGAAACTCTTCACCTCTCATTGTGTGAATGTGTAATGTTTCCCTACCTTCAGATGGTATTACCAAATTAGATGATAAAATCTGTTAGAGGAGTGCCATTTTGATTGGCTTAGAGATCAATACGCACTTGCATAAATGAAGCATTAAAAAAATTCCCAGAAACTAATACTTTTTTGAATTTTTTTAAGATTTTATTTTCAAGTACTCTCTACACCCAGCATGGGACTCACTCAAACTTACAACCAGGAGGTCAAGAGTGAAATACTGTACTCACTGAGCCAGGCATCCTGAGCCTCTAATACTTTCAATGTGAGAAAAAAGGGCATTTTTAGAGAAACTAAACCATTTTAAGAATTCAAGCTAACATAATTGAAATAAATCTCTGACAAACAAAACTAGTTTAATAATTTTGGTTTAATAAAAATACCTTTCTTTCTCCGAGTTACAGACATTAAGTAAAATATTAGTGTGCATTTTTATTCTACTTAGATATGTTCTTAAACTTAATTGGTTTACTGATCCAATAAGCTAGCATTACTTCTACTTAATGTTTAAGATTACCAAAAGTGTAAGTTTGTGTTTAAATAGAATAATTATCCTAACAAACTTTATTTTAGCAATAATTAATTTGAAGTTAGTTTTCAAGATCTTCAGGAAATTAAAACCTTGAACAGTAAATTGAGTTACTTAATGGATATTCATTAGACATCCAGATCATTTCCAAGATAAAATACTGAAATAATGATTACTAAGTATAATTTAAGTTCATACGCTCCTTGTTTTTATATGCTACAGAAAGACTTTATCTTTGGGTCGAGAAGTGTATAAATGCTGCTGTGTGACCGATAGTACGTAATTATCCACCTCCTACTTTTCTCTGTCAAATAGAAATTACTTTGGTTAATTGTCCAGTGCATTTTGTTCTTTATACTCCAGAATATCTAATATCTCTTGAATCCATTGATGTCTTTTTATTTCTATCACAGTCATCACTGCAGTTGTTTAAGCTGTGATAATCTTTCACCTGAACTATTGAGCTACTTTTTTAAATTATCTCTACAGTTTATAGTACTATTCATAAAATTAAAATCAGAATATAATATTCACTCCTTTATAACTGTTGGTGTCTGTTCACTGCACGGTCTGACCTCATCCATATCTTTTCTTTTCTTTTCTTTTAACTTTTTTTAACGTTTATTTATCTTTGGGAGACAGAGAGAGACAGAGAACGAGCAGGGGAGGAACAGAGAGATGGGGGAGACACAGAATCGGAAGCAGGCTCCAGGCTCTGAGCTGTCAGCACAGAGCCAGCCTAACAAGGGGCTCGAACTCACAAACCGTGAGATCATGACCTGAGCCCAATCAGTCGCTCAACCCACTGAGTCACCCAGGCGCCCCCGTATCTTTTCAGCTTCATCTTCTATTCCTTTTCTACTCACTCTCACTACGCTGGAGTCACACAGGCTTCCTCTGCTCATCCTTTCCAACCCAGGGCCTCGGTCGGTGCTTGCTCTTCTGTCTACCTGAATGTTCTTTGCATGACTGACTCCTTTTCATCATCCAGCTCTCAGATAAAATCTTACCTTCTTGGGGCCCCTGGGTGGCTCCTTTGGTTTCGCGTCCGACTTGGGCTCAGGTCATGAACTCACTGTGAGTTCAAGCCCCCAGGTCAAGCTCTGTACTGACAGCTCAGAGCCTGGTGCCTGCTTCAGGTTCTGTCTCCGGCTCTCTGCTCCTCCTCTACTCTCTCTCACTCACTCTCAAATATAAAATAAAACATTAAAAACAATTTTTTAAATCTTACCTTCTCTGAGAGGTCTTTACTGACCGCCCTAACGCAGCCCAGTCCCTACCACATTTCCATTTTTATTTTCTTCTTAGTGCCTACCCAGTACCATGATCTGAAATTATCTTAGTTGTTTTTCATTTCATTATTTTCTATTTCCCTGACCAGAACATAAGCTCCATGAAAACAGAGACCTTATATTAATCACCACTGTTTCCTCAAGGCCAAGAATGTGTCTGATACATGAAAGGAACTCAATAAATATTTGTTTATGGATGAAGGAATGTCCATAACATTGCTGAGTCTTGCCTTGTCAACCTCCATCCCTATTGAACTGAAAAATCAGGCCTGGGCCAGGACTGCTGGTCTTCCATTTCTTCTCATCCCCAATTGTTTTCTGCTTTAATGGCCTTAGCCTCCAGGCATAGACCCAAAACAAAGAGGTAGAAAGGAGTCGCAATGAACCTATCTTCTCTAATCTCCCGAAGAATGTTGCCCATGCTCCCCAACTACATTCCATCTTCAGTCTTGGAATGGCAGCCCTCTTTCAGCAAAGATATGCATGAAAAGAGGCTATTTGCAGGGCAGGGTCAGGGTTCCAGGAATTCTCAATGTTTTCCCTATATTCCTAGTGAGATTCTCAAGATTCCACTCTTTCCCAAGCGAGTGTATCATCCTCTCCCAGCCTGTGCATTTGGTTGGCTGCTTTGGGGCCTGGCGAGTCATTGATGTATCGATCTGAATTTCAGAATCTGATCTGTGGTTTTGCTTTTCTTTCCAAGCTTCCAGCTTGGCCACCCTGAACTGGAATTTGTCTCATTGTATCAGCCTACTCTGATTAGCTTAACATTCATTCCACATATATGTATTGAGTGTCTACTATGTGCCACTGTTGTGAGCGGAATGCATTAGGAAACACAGGAGGACAAGTTCCTTGCCGTAGAGGAGCTTCCACCCTAGTGGTATGGATGGTGGGTGGGATCACATTAAATGTAATAAATAGGCAAATTGTATAGGATATTGCAACGTGATAAGTAAGTACTTTGGAGAAAAGTAAAAGTAAATGGGAGTAAGGAAAAGGGGAGGTAGAGACTGCAGTTTTAAACAGAGAAGGAACCTTTAGCATGTGACATCCGAACAACAGTCGAAGGCAGGGAATTATATATTCAGTCATGTGAATATCTAAGAGCCGGGCATTCCGGGCAGAGGAAGCAACTAATTCTAAGGTCTTAAGGCAGGAACCTGCCTGGCATCTTAAGAATAGCCGTGTGGCTAGAGGAGGGTGAATGGGAGTAGTAGGAGATAAAGCCAGAGATGTGATGGGGGGTCAGAACAAGTAGGGCCTTTAGCCGTTGTGAAGACTTTGGTTTTTGCTCTGAGTAACATGGCAGGACTTTTAACAGAGGAGCACTGATTTAACGTTTGAAAGGATTCCTCAGACACTGTTGAGAACAGACTCTACCAACACAGAGGTAGAAGCTAAGAGACCTATTAGCATCCAATAGGGAGACCTGTTCCTTCCTGTGCCAGTAATCCAGGCCAGAGGTAATAGTGGTAGAAGGGAATATAGTTGGAGGGGAGGAAACGTTTTCCTTGACTTTCTCGAGGTCCCTGGTTGAGTCTGAAAATTAAACTGATAAAGATTAACGGGAGAAAAGCATACATATTTATTTTACGTGACACAAGACCCTTCATAAGGAAATGAAGACACCCCCGAAATGGTTAAACCCGAGTGTTTTTAGTGCTAGGTTTGATGCGGTGGAAAGTCATGGAAAGATACAATAGGAGAAAGAGTATGAACTAAAAATAGTAAAGTGGGGGAAACAGCAAGGCTTGTTAATTTGGTAGGAGATGGGGTTATTCTTTTCCTCTGGTTATAGGGAGGGCACCTCTCACATGAGGGTCTTATGACTTGCTAAAAGCAAGAGGGCAAGGGGAAGGTCAATAATCTTCCTCCTTCTGCCGTTTCCTTAGACTCCTTCAGCTTGAAATATTCAGTATCCAAGGATCATATTTTAGGATAGCATGTCCTGAACCCCATTATAGTGAAAAATAGATTCCTGATATACTTTGAATATAAGCCCACAGGAAGAAATGGCTATGTCATTTGAAAGAAAAGAGTAAAGATGAGTCCAAGATTTTCTCCTGAACAATAGAGTTGCCATCCACTGAGATGGGGAAGGCCAGGGGTGGAGGGAGCTTGAGATGTGTATCAGACTTCTAAGTGGGGAATGTGAGCAGACAGTTGAATACACAGGTCTGTGAGTTGCTGGCTTGTATAAAGTATTTAAAGTTGTAAAACTGAATGAGAGAGTGAGAGTAGAGAAAGAATAAACGATGGAATGCCTGACTGGCTCAGTTGGTGGACCCTGCGATTCAACCTCGGGGTTGTAAGTTCGAACCCCATGTTGGGTGTAGAGATTGCTAAAAAATAAAATCTTTAGGGGTGCCTGGATGGGTTAGTCAGTTAAACACATGACTTCGGCTCAGGTTATGATCTCATGATTTGTGAGTTTGATCCTTGCATCAGACTCTGTGCTGACAGCCAAAGATAAATAAACTTAAAAAAAAATAAAATCTTAAAAAAAAAAAAAAAAAAGACCATCAAAGGCTGAGCTCTAGGGCACTCCAACATTTAGAGTAGTGCTGACAATAGAAATATCATGTGAGTCTTGGGGCACCTAAGTGGCTCAGTCAGTTAAGCCAGACTTCCACTCAGGTCATGATCTCACATTTGTGAGTTCGAGCCCCACATCAGGCTCTCTGCTGTCAGCCCAGAGCCCGCTTCAGATCCTCTGTCCCCCTTTCTCATTGCCCCTCCCCTGCCCATTCTCTCTCTCTCTCTCTCTCTCTCTCTCTCTCTCTCTCTCTCAAAAATAAACTTAAACAAAAAGGGAATATCATGTGAGCCACATTAATTTTAAGTTATAGCCACATTAAAAAAAAGAGACAAAAAAGAAATAGGTGAAATTAATTTGAAACAACATTTTATTTAACCTAAGATATCCAAAGTGTTATCATTTCAACATGCAATCGCTATAAAAATTAACGAAATATTTTATATTCCTTTTTTCCTCGTAAGTCTTTGAAACCTTGTATGTGTTGAACACATTTCAGTTCAGGCTCGCCACATTTCTAGTATGCTATGGCCACCTGAGGCTAGCTGCTGATGTGTTGGATAACACAGATGGAGTGGTCTAGAAGAGAGTGTCTGGCAAAGGTGATGGGGAAGGAGGAGTATGTGAGGTTGAAAGGAAACAAAGACTTCATGGCACCCTGGAAGCTGTTTGGGTGGGAGTCGTGAGAATCTGTAGTTTTCTTATAACAGTTTCAGTTTTCTCAGTGAGGAGAAAGCCAGGTTTATTGCCAGGGTGAGGATGTGGGAGGAGGTATGGGCAGGGGTATGAGGACAGAAGAGAGACCAGGAGAAGGAGCAGAGGAGGGAGATAAAGGATGAATCCTGGACAGCATGAAAACTCAGAGAATGACCATCACAAACTTAAAGTGAGAACAGGTCAGTGAGGCTGGGTGTTTTTCTCTAGACAGGATAGACAGAGACTTGGATTTAACCAGGGTAATGGTTTTTTGTTTTGTTTTTTTTTTTTTAATTTTTTTTTTCAACGTTTATTTATTTTTGGGACAGAGAGAGACAGAGCATGAACGGGCGAGGGGCAGAGAGAGAGGGAGACACAGAATCGGAAACAGGCTCCAGGCTCTGGGCCATCAGCCCAGAGCCCGACGCGGGGCTCGAACTCACGGACCGCGAGATCGTGACCTGGCTGAAGTCGGACGCTTAACCGACTGCGCCACCCAGGCGCCCCCAGGGTAATGGTTTTATGCTCTCCTTCTTTTTTTATTTTTTTGGTTTTGTTTTTTTAATAATATGTCTAGGAATATTTTTAAAACTTTTTAATGTTTATTTATTTTTGAGAGACAGCATGAGCAGGAGAGGGCGGGGGCGGGGGGAGACCCAGAATATGAAGCAGGCTCCAGGCTCTGAGCTGTCAGCACAGAGCCTGACACGGGGCTCGAACTCATGAACCGTGAGATCATGACCTGAGCCAAAGTCGGACGCTCAACCAATTGAGCCACACAGGCACCCCTCTATTTTTGTTTTTAAGTTAATTTCTTTATTTTGAAAGAGTGAAAGAGACAGCACGAATCAGGGAGGGGCAGAGAGAGAAACAGAAAGAGAATCCCAAGCCTGTCATGGGGCTTGATCCATGAACCATGAGATCATGACCTGAACCAAGATCAAGAGTTAAATAAACACTTAACCAACTGAGCCACCCAGGTGCCCCTATACTCTCCTTCTTGACGTCACTTCCTTTTGATTAAAGTTGTCTGCTCATATGAGGTAAATCAAAAAAGGGAATTTATTGGAAAAATTCTGGATAATTTTTAGAAATCAAAAGTTGCTGAAAGAGTCAGGAAGCAGGCAGCAGCCAGGAACCAAAGCTGTGGGCCCTCTACACGTCTGCCTCCTCCTTCTCCTCCAGCATGCCTTGTCTCCTGGGTTTCCATCCACAATCCTACAAAAGACAGTGGTCCCACTGTCCCAGAACATATTTGGGTCAAACAAGATATGAGTCAGGAAAAAATCATGTATTCAAAATATTGTCTTATAACATATGTTTGCAAGAACGTATGGCATCAGAGGCTGATAGCCAGTAAGTGTTCCACTGAAGTTTTGTGGAATATTCGTGTGAACGTGTAATTAGAAAAAAAAAAGATCATGATATGATGCCCATACAGATATAAAATGAACACATCAAAGATATTTGACTCATTAATTAATGAGGGAATAAGTAAGATGTTTCAACCAGTTCAAAAGAGAATTCAAAGACAATACATATATGTAGTCATAAAATCAATCTACAAATAGTTGCAAAACTAGTTGTTGTTGTTTGGTGAAGAGTGTGAAGGGAAAGAAATCAGTTTTCTTTTTCCTGAGAATACGGGATTCATTTTGCAGGTGTATAAAACAGAATTATTTGCATTGCTATGTTATCTACAACTTACAGTATTGTAAAATAGCTCAAAGATGATGGAAAGTGAAAATCCCCATAGAACCAGGTAATTTAGAATGGTGCACTGTATACAATGCATAGATTTCCATTGAAGACATCCAGCAATTTTTTGATCCATTTCAAAATCTTTCACAGTTTTTTTTCTGATAACTAAAAAAACCTTGAGTTGTTGGAAAGCACATTTCTTTATGATTCATTGTCCAGTATTTTTATGTGCTCAGTATTTTGTGCCTTTTCGTTTTTTTAAATGAGGTTTTAGGGGCGCCTGGGTGGCTCAGTCGGTTAAGCATCCGACTTCGGCTCAGGTCATGATCTCATGGTTTGTGGGTTCTAGCCCTGCATTGGGCTCTGTGCTGACAGCTCAGAACCTGGAGCCTGCTTCCGATTCTGTGCCCCTCTCTCTCTCTCTCTCTCTCTCTCTCTCTCTCTCTCTCTGCTCCTCCCCCACTCACACTGTCTCTCTCTCTCCTTCAAAAATAAACATTAAAAAATAATTAAAAAGTAAATAAAATGAGGTTTTATATTTAATTATTTAGTTATATGGCACTCAGAGACATAGTCACACACAATGAAGCACCAGATATCTGGATTCCTTGGGACATGTGCATAAGTTTTATTTCTTTGAGCCCCGAAGTTCTATCATCTCATCCATTTTGGTTTTTCTAAACCACATTAGATCTTGGGGGGGGGGTACTACCAATAATATGAGTAAATGCTCCTGTAAAGGATTAGAATATGCCATCCCAAAATATGCCATTTTGGCATAAGAATGATTTAGAGCTTCAGGCAAACTCATCAATAGTTATAGAAAGAAGCCTTCTCATAGCCTTCCCTATCTAACTGAAGGCAGAAACTTCTGGGCAATGAGGATTGCTATAAAGAGAAGTTTTCTGGGGGAGTTCTATGGCCATGAAGAAGAAGGAAAGTCAGCACTGACATGGGTCTGCAAACAAAACTTACTGATAAAAACCATTATCTTCTACTATTTTACTCCCCTATATTCACCTTTCCAGTTTGCCACCCCCTAAAAGCTTAAACTCCTTTTCCTTTATCTTGTCACTTCTCTACAATTTTATTGTTCTTTGTTGAGATGCTAACATGTTGAGATGAGTTCCAAGTTCTAACCATCCCTTTAATAATTCTACATATCCCCTCCCATTGCCATGTGATTTTCAGGACACATCCCATTGACGGCAGGCTTAGCCACCTGACATGTTTTGTGAGTCAAGACTATTTGCTACTTCCTAACTGATGCTTCAAGAGCCATGGCTTCCCACTTTTCTTTTCCTTCTGCGAGGAAAACAGCTTCTTCCCAATAGAAGTTTTTGCATCCACTTAAATCCAAGAATAAGAAGACATACAGAGCAGAATATTGGCCAACCCACAACTGAGCTGACATAAGCAAGAAACACACCTTTGTGATGATAAGCTTTTGGGGGTTGAGTCTGTTGTTTGTTACCATAGCATCACTTACTTATGTACTTCCCTTTTATTACACAGGCATATATGTAAGATCTTCTGTTGAACTTTGCATCCCAATTGTGTCTTGATTCACTTTTCTTGTTGAAACAGTTCTTTCAGTGAAAGTCTGTGATTACTAAAATCTCTGAGTCCTTGCATGCCTGAAGATGTCTTTATTTTACCCTTACTCTGGAATACTAGTCTCGCTGGGCATAGAATTTTACATTTACCATTATTTTATTTCACCACTTTGGAGATTTTATTCCCTTATCTTTTGGCATCTGTTGTTACATAAGAGAAAGTCTGATATCAATCTGATTCTTGTTTCTTGGTACATAATCTGTCTTCCCTCTTTGGTAGCTTTTAATGTTTCTCCTTCTTGTTTTCAAGTGTGGCTATGAGTTTTTAAATCTATTTTCTCCCGCATTTTATGTATTCAGAGAAGGAGGAGGCTTCAGCGTCTGCTCCACCTGCTGTCTTGACCCAGAAATTGGCTCCTGCATTACTAAATGGAGAGGACTTGCTTTGACGAGATGTACTTGTCACTTTGAGTTGTCCATTTTTGTATAATGCTGCAAAAGCCTGGTGCCCCTCAGGCATCTGATGCAGCTTACAGAACTATTTGGATTTACCCTAGGAATCATTAATAAACTTCTGTGTTTTTTTTTTTTTTTTTAGTTCTGTGTCCTTTTTTAGGGTTTCCAACTCCCTCTTCTCTTCTTTCAGGCTATCAGATTCCACTTCATTCTAGTGTCCATATATGCATCCATAACAATCTTCTGCATGTTGCTTGACCTCTTTCTTACCTGCTCCTCAGCTACCTCAGATTTATTCCTCCTGCTTTCTTGTGCAGAGCAATTGTGTTCTCTCTAGCTCCTGCCTCCAAACTCAGCTTGCAACTCCACTTTGAAAATCCACAGGATTATTCATGCGCTCTAGTACACAGTGGGAGATATCTTCTGACTCCTTTTCTTTTTTCTACCCATTCGGCAACGGAAAGAAATGGTGTAGACGTTTATTTCTTTATTGCTATAAATCATGCTACTGTATTAATGGGAATTAGGTCTGACTCCTAATAATAAAGACTCATATTAAATGGCTTAATGTAATAAAAATTTTTTTACTCCATGTAATCAAACTTGGTAGGTTAACCTTCATAAGCGGTTCGAGGCTAGTATGGTAGCTCGTTGGTCGTCAGAGACCCAAGCACTTTTTATTTGTCTGTTTGGCCTTCCTTAACCTTCAAGCTTTCAAACTCAGTGTCCCTTCGTGGTCTCAAGATTGTTGCCAGATCTCCAACCATCACAACCACATTCCAACCAAGACAAAGAGTGAGATGAGAAGGGCAAACACATATTACATGCTCCCCACCTGAGTCAACTGCCCTTTAGAAGTTTTCACACACTGTACCTCTTCCGTTTATATTTCACTGGCCATTCCTAGCTGCAAGAAGAAGATTTTGTTGTCTCAGATAAATTGAATACATTGCCTTTATGCCATCACTTTTGGTTGCTCTACAATGTGCATTAGCTTGCTTCCTGATTCTCCGTTATATTCTAGTTAGATGCAATATGACTCCATATTTAAAATAAATATACATGTTTTGATTTTTATGGCCCCTGGCTATTTTCAAAGATCAAGTCAATAGCTATAAAATGGATAAAACATTAAGCGTCAAGATCATCGACTATACCAACCCTGAAATACCATCCAGGGAGCACTGTAGAATTGGCAAAATTAACTCACACAATTGCCAGTTAATTGAATTCTGTGTTCCCTGAGCAGCTTTAGTGCTGGCTAGGTGCCAGTTACCTGTGGTGGGTACTAGGAACGCTCACCATGCCCCTGTCTTTGAAGGGTTCCAATTTCCATGACTCACA
>NW_024412525.1:4626153-4660135 GCF_014898765.1 Herpailurus yagouaroundi
TCAAAAATGAATAAACATTAAAAAAAAAAAAAAAAAAAAAAAAAAAAGAATTGGATGCCCTGGGGCACCTGGGTGGTTCAGTCCGTTAAGTGTCCAACTTCTGCTCAGGTCATCATAATCTCATGGTTTGTGAGTTCGAGCCCATCCAAACTGCTGCTGTCAGTACAGAGCCCACTTTGGATCCTCTATCCCCTTCTGTCTCTGCCCCTCCCCTGCTCACTCTTTCTCTCAAAAATAAACATTAAAAAAAGAAGAAAAAGAAGAATTGCATGCTCTACTGACTGAGCCAGACTGGTGTCCCTTTTTAAAAAAAAGATTTTATTTTTAAGTAATCTCTATGACCAATGGGGGATTTGAACTTACAACCTTGAGGTTGAGAGTTGTTCGCTCTATTGACTGAACCAGTCACATAACTCTTGTCTGTGTTTTTAGTAATTTGAGGTGGTGGGGTAAATCTGATCCCCACTATTTCCATGTTCAGAGGTGGAAGTCTCCTTAAAAGTGTTTAAGTACTTGGTTCTTCCGGCTGAACAGATACAAACAGCAATACAGTATACATGGGTGACTAGCGTGATAATCTTGAGATGTCAGCACCATGAAAATTTCTTTGGATTATATTATATTTTAAAGAAAATAGGGGTTGGGGCGCCTGGGTGGCGCAGTCGGTTAAGCGTCCGACTTCAGCCAGGTCACGATCTCGCGGTCCGTGAGTTCGAGCCCCGTGTCAGGCTCTGGGCTGATGGCTCAGAGCCTGGAGCCTGTTTCCGATTCTGTGTGTCCCTCTCTCTCTGCCCCTCCCCCGTTCATGCTCTGTCTCTCTCTGTCCCAAAAATAAATAAACGTTGAAAAAAAAAATTAAAAAAAAAAAAAAAAAGAATCTGGGGCTAATTTTGGCAGGAAAGGGGGGTAGGTAAGAAGGGCGGAGCAAGAATCAGAACAAAATGAGCAGTCTGAGGGGCGCCTGGGTTAAGCGGTTGGGCGACCGACTTTGGCTCAGGTCGTGATCTCGCAGTCTGTGAGTTCAAGCCCCACATCGGGCTCTTCTGTGCTGACAGCTCAGAGCCTGGAGCCTGCTCCGAATTCTGCGTCTCCCCCTCTTTCTGCCCCTCCTTCGCTTGCGCTCTCTCTTTCTCTCAAAAATAAATAAACATTTAAAAAAATTTTTTTAAAGCGAGCAGTCTGGGATTGAGAGCAGTGAAACCAGGAGGGCAAATTTTTCCTCAGGGCCTAGTGGTAGTTTCCCCTAACCCCAGACTGCCCCCTCCCCTTCCTCTTCCCCTTCCTCCTCCTCTTCCTCCTACTCCTGTCTCCTCACTTCTCAGCCAAGCTTGGCTTCCAGTCAAACTTTCCGGAAATCCCCTACCCAATTTCCAGCTTTTGAAACAAAGACTCTCTGGAGACTATTCCCATTGTCCTTGGAACTAGAACAATGTGCGGTAGAGCCTCCTCCTTGGCTTCAGGCTACATCCCTGCTCCCAGCCTTCTCGGCCAAAGTAAAAGCTTCCTCACTCTCCAATCACTGTCCCCATCTGTCTAGAGGCAGGAAGTTGGGGGAGGTAGGAGGAAAAAGCACTTTCTATTAACTGCTCCTGAAACTCAAAGTCAGCCCCAGCCTCTAAGTCCTACCTGGGCCTGCCTTCTCCGGGCCAGAACTAAGAAGGAATCTCTCCACAGGACAGCAGTTGCACACCTGAATATGCTGGGAGTGGGCAGACAAGCTCAGGGCTTGATTCCTGTAGTTTCTAAACCTCTTTTGATGCCTTAGTTTCCCCCTGCCATCAAGGTGAGAGGACCAGAGATCATTCTAAAGGGATTGGCCGGTCTGGTTTTTTTCTCACTGCACAGCTCCTCTTCCACTCCCAACTCTGACCCCAGGAGACCCCTGTCCCATTCCTTGTCCACTTCTGCCAAAAGGGCTGTTAGATGGGGGAGGGGGTGCAGGCGGGCTTTTCTTGCACCATCCTGGCGCCTGACTGGATCGGGTTACTGGAGGCAGTCTGGATTTGAATGTGCAAATAAACAGAAGTCGCTTTGATCCGCCAGGCTGAGAGGGAGGGAGAAGAAAACCGAGTGCCCTGGTCAGAGAAGTGCATGCTGGGCACTTGAAAGAGGGTTTGGGGGATGTGGAGCGTGAGCTGTCCTTATTCCTTTGACAGGACAGAAAACCTATTTAAAAAAAAAAAAAAAAAAAAGGAGACCTAGAAAGAGGCAGAAACACACTTCAGGCATTTCAGACTTCCCGTGCAGTCCAAATATTCCTTGGGCCCTTTCTTGCTGTTACCAGGAAGGGAGTGGTACCTTGGACCTCACCCTCCCTCAGGGCTGTCCCACCTTTGGGACTTCTCGGGTGCTCTTGGGAGAGGGAGAGAAGGAATGGAGCTGTGGTTGTATGAGGTTCAGGGTGGGACCATAGGTCGAGAGGGGGTAGGGCCTATTGTCTCCCTGGGCACCAATCCACAGCCACAGGCAGGCTTAGAGAGGGAGAGACAAAGGAGGGGATGGGAGAGCACAAAGGGAGCGAGGAATGAAATGGTAAGTAAAGGCAAACAAAAGTGAACCGGGGGAGACAAAAGCTGGGAACAATATTCCCCAGGCAATAGGCTCAGGAACAATAGGGACACTGACAGCCCCACAAAGACACCAGTGTCTCCAAGTAGACGTTATCTCAGGCAGTGTTTGGCAGCCCTGCTCTGGCTGCAGCTATTTTCAGTGCCGCTTTTGTGCCATGCTGAACAATATTCCTTGCATGGCTGCTGATAGAAAGATGAGAAGGTTTCTGTTTGATTCTCCTCTTCCTTCCCTCCCCCTTCCCCCTTTTCCAACCCCCACCAGCTCCAGCCATTCTGAGCTCAAGTCACTGGGCTGGTTAGGGGTGTGTGTGTGTGTGTGTGTGTGTGTGTGTGTGTGTGTGTGTGTTGGAAGGGGACCAAGTGGACCAAGGCAGGGAAGGTCTCAATCAGGCCTTCTAGTTGCCCTCAACCTTACTAGGACCTCCATGGAGGGGAAAAAGAAGTTAGGACTGGGCAAGTAGGGGCTACAGAACTAGGGTGTATGAGGAGGATTGTTCAGGGAAGTGGATTCTGTCTTCACCAATGGTCACAAGACTAGCCCAAGCTATTCACTGTAAAAAGGCCTGCTCAGCAAGTGTTTCCCTGTTGTGGGTGGCTCTTCATTTAATAGCCAAGGCCAAAAGGGGTCCTAGCCAGCCTTCTGCCCCTTTCTTTCTTTGTGCCAGCAAGTGTTCTTTGCCCTACCTCCCAAGAGCCATTGCTTTCTTCCATCTACGTATATAGTATTAGCAGTTCCTCAATCAGCTCCCAACATCCCCCCGCCCTACGTCTGCTGCTCCAGGTTGAACCTAAAGATCAGGGTCACTAGTCCTAGTTTGGGAAGAGACTATTGAGTAGCACGGACCCTTGTACAGGCCCGACGGCCATTCCCATGAGGGCACACCCCAATCTACAGTGGTAGCCCTTCCCCATTAAGTATCTCCCCCGTGTTCTGTCCTAGAAGAGCTCTGATCCTGGACTATTTGGCCACCGGTGTCCTTTCTCAGGCCTCCTTGTACACAACCCTGTTTCACTCTTCATTTTCTCAGGGTTGTAACCCACTACAGCTGCCCCCATGGGCTTAAGAAGAACCTTATACTTTTTCATCTAACTGATTTTTTGTTGTTCTTATTTTTTGTTCAGGTTAATTTTTTAGGCAGCTGAACTACTGCACTTCAGGGCTCTGGCTTCTACAAAAAAAAAAAAAAAAAAAATTGAGACCAAACTTCTTGGGAAAGCACTGTTATAAAAATTTCAAGGAGAATGCCTTCCTAAGAAACTAGACACTCAGAGGTTGACCCAGAAGGTTGAGCCATTGCTGAACTTATGGGACTTGTGGCTTTTGTCCACCTTCCTCAATTAGCTCGTTAAAGGACGGAAGCACATTTCATGCCTTGATCGGCCCCCTCGTGGTATCATGGCACATAATTAATTGGTTCTCAATGAACACTTGCTGAATTGGACCAAATTTAAAGGCTCTGAAGGGAACTTACAGATCATCTAGCACCTTGCTACTCAAAGTGTGGTCCCTGGGCCAGCAACATTAACATCACTTGGGAATTTGTTAGAAATGCAAAATCTCCAGGTTCTACCTCAAAGCTACTGAATCAGAATCTGAATTTTTTTTTTTTTTAGTTTTTTAATTTATTTTGAGAGAAAGAGAGAGAGAGAGAGAGAGAGAGAGCTCACACATGGAGGAGGGACAGAGAGAGAAGGAGGGAGAGAATCCCAAGCAGACCCCACACTGTCAGCACAGAGCCCCACGTGGGGCTCAAACCCACAAATGAGGAGATCAATGATCTGAGCCAAAATCAAGAGTTTGGATGCTCTACTAACTAAGCCACCCAGGTGCCCCCAGAATTTGCATTTTAACAAGCTCCCAAGTAATTCATATACTCCTTGAGAAGTACTGATCTACAATAGCTTCTTCTTTTCTGCCTCCCCACACTCCTGCCCATGTCTTGACGGTATTGCTATCCATAGCCTAGAATGTATGAGCTAAACCAAGCCATTCAGTGGGCATCTACAAGATCTCTGTAGAAGCAAGCTCACCATCTGTGGTAACAGTCTGTGCCACAATTGGAACCAAATAATACTGAACAGAATTAAACTGACATTCAAAGAACTTAAGAGTGGGACCTTGTACTTAGCATATGCTCATTCAAAGCTTGTTGAGAGAAAGGTTTAAATCGCCTGTTATAACCTCCCTGGATGATCACTGTGATGGGTAATTTATGGGTCAACTTGACTGGGACAAGGACACCCAGACATTAGGTCAAACATGAATCTGGATGTGTCTGTGATAGTGTTTCTGAATGAGATTAATATTTGAGTTGGTAGACTGAGTAAAGAAGTTTGCTTTCCTTAATGTGGGTGAGCCTCATCCAATCATCTGAAGACCCAAACAGAACAAAAAAGGCTGGTTAAGAGGGAATTTTGCCTGCCGAACTGATGAGCTGAGACATTGGTCTTCTGTCTTTGGAGTCTAACTGAAACATCAGCTCTTCTTGGGTCTCAAGCTTCCTAGCTTTTGGACTGAAACTTACAGCATTGGCTCTCCCAGTCCTCAGGCCTTGAGACTTGGATTGGTACTACATCATCAGCTCTCCTGGGTCTCTAGCTTGCTGACTTGCTCTTGGGACTTATAATCATGTGAGCCAATTCCTTACGATAAATGTCTTTAAAATATGGTTCTGTTTCTCTCGAGAACCCTAGAAGTGGGAGTGCTTCTCTAACAAATACCTAAATATGTGGAAGTGGCTTTAGAAATGGGAACTGGGTAGAGGCTGGCAGATTTTTGACATGCATGCTCGAAATATGGATGTCAAAGGCGATTCTGGTGAGGTCTCAGATGGAAATGAGGAACACGTTACTATAAACTGGAAGAAAAGTGATCTTTGTTATAAAGTGGAAAGAATTTGGCTGAACTATGTTCTAGTGTTTTGTGGAAGATGGAACTTTCAAGCAATGAAATTGGATATTTAACTGAGAGGATTTCCAAGCATAGAATTGAAGGAATGGCTTGGTTCATTCCAAATGGTTGACTCTTGTAGTAAAATGTGAAAGGAGAAAGATGGATTGAAGAAGGAATTATTAGGCAAAAAGGAACCAGAACTTGAAGATTGGGAAAATTATCAGCCTATCCATACTGTAAAAAAAAAAAAAAAATGAGAAAACTTGATCTGAAGAGAACACTAAGGGTGTGGCTAAACAGCCATTTGATAAAGAGATCTTAGATGGGGGCACCTGGGTGGCTCAGTTGGTTAAGAGTTTGGCTCTTGATCTTGGCTGAGATCATGATCTCACGTTTTATGAGTTCAAGCTCTGCATCAGGCTCTGCACCATCAGTGTAGAGCCTACTTGGGATTCCGTATCTCCTTCTCTCTGCCCCTCACCTGCTTATGCTCTCTCTCTCTCTCTCTCTCTCTCTCTCTCTCAAAATAAATAAACTTAAAGGGAGAGAGTGAGATCCTAGTTGTAACTCATGGACTTAATCAGCCACTTCAGCAGAAGCCAGGCATAGAGATGTGATTATACTAGCAAAGACACTGCCAGTGTGAACTAAGGAGGACAGAGAAAACAAAATGAAGGAAAGCTGTTGGACTTTTTAGATACTACAGAACAGGACCATAGAGATATTTATCAAATGTGTGATATTCTTTAAGAAAAGGGAAAAACAACCCCTCAAATAATTGAGATTATCAGGGCTGCTTTCTTGGTTTCAAAAGGTGGGTCCATTGCATTGGTTTCAACAGGCCAGAGAGCTTCTGACTAAAGCCTTGGGTGTGGGAGTCCAGAAGGCACGGCATTGACCCAAAGAAGATTATTCTCAAGTTAAGATCTAATGGAATTTGGCTTGCTAGGTTTTGGACTTGCTTAGGACTTATCACCCATTCCTTCCTTTGGATTTCTCCCAATTATTTATTTAAAAAAATTTTTTTTTAATGTTTTTATTTATTTTTGAGACAGAGAGAGACAGAGCATGAGCAGGGGAGGGGGAGAGAGAGAGAGAGACACAGAATCCGAAGCAGGCTCCAGGCTCCAAGCTGTCAGCACAGAGCCCGATGTGGGGCTCAAACTCACAGACTGTGAGATCATGCCTGAGCTGAAGTCAGACGCTCAATTGACTAAGCCACCCAGGTGCCCCGAATTTCTCCTACTTATAATGCCTATGCCTGTCCCTCATTGTATTTTGGAAGTACATAATTTGTCTGATGTCACAGGTTCACAGCTGAAGAGGAATTTTGTCTCAGGATGAATATACCTCAAACATGTATACCTGATTTAGATGATATTTAGATGAGACTTTAGACTTCAGGGTTAATACTAGAGTGAGGTAAGACTTTTGGGCTCATTGGTATAGAATCAATATATTTTGCATGCAATAAGCCATGAATTTGGTGGGGAGCAAGCATGGAATGCTATGGACCAAATTGTGTCCACTGCCCAAATCAATATGCTGAAGCCCCAGCTCCCAATGCGACTGTATTTGGAGTAGGGAAGTAATCAAGGTTAAATGAGGTCATAACGGGAGGCTCTCACAGGTTTAGTGCCCAGTAAGAGGAGACACCAGAACTCTCTTTCTCCCCATGGTGTGAGGAAACAATGGGAAGGCAGCCATCTATAATGCAGGAAGAGAGCTCTTACCAGAAACTGACCCTGTTGGACCTTGATCTGGAACATCCCAGCCTCCAGAACTGTGAGAAATAAATTTCTAGTATTTAAGCCACCCCGTCTATGGTATTTTGTTATGGAAGCCCAAGCTAACCCAGTCTTTGTTATGGTAACCTGAGCTGACTAACACAATCTCTAATGATAGGAGACGAGGAGAGGTCTTTAGGCCTCCACAGGGTGGACTGAAGGGCTCTGGAAGGGCCTCAGAGCCCAGGCCACAGAATCTCATTATTCTTCTGATGTCCTTGGTGCAAACCAGGGAGCTGCTGCCTGCCCTAGAACGCCAAGTGATTCCCAGGTAGAAACGGGCACTCAACACCATCATGGTTATACCAATTCAGGACTCTTTTCTCGGACTGAAAGGTTTTGGTACTGTTGTTGAGACATCTTCCCAGTTGTAGGGGGGAATGTTATAAATGAAGAGGCAACATTTTACAATTACAATTATAAAATTGCTTCCCAGAGGTTAGGAAAAAAACCAAAAATACCTTTGTTGGAGCTTACTTATAAAAAGCATCATTCACGTGGCTGTTTTCATCCTAATATGTTCAATTTCATCATCTTCTATAAAGATCATCATGACTCCCAAGTATTCAACCAATCTGTACATATTTATAAACCATTGCAGGGTTGATTTGACTGTCTTTCGTTATCAAACCTGTCAAATTCCCTTCAGTGAAATGAACAGCGGTGTAATTTCTGATCTGTGGGCAGTGTCTGGGAGGAGGGTAGGGTGTCTGTGGCTGGCAACCTACTGGCCAGCCAAACTGGAAAATCAGCTTTTCAGAAGTTTCCTCCTGACTCCTCCCAGGCCATTTATCTCAGATTATCCTCCACCTGCACTCCCCAGGTTAGGGGAGGGCAGAGGAGAGAAAAAATATTAAGGTTTGGGATGGACTACCATTGAGTATATTTGTAATTAGTTCCGAGTTCTGGCAACAGAGGACAGGGACAGAGGCATTATTGTGTTTTTTCAGCACCCAGCAAGCCATAGTAGCCACAGCAGCAGCCATGTTCTTAGCTCTCCTGATCCACATGGCACAGCCATTGGACAAGACTTGGGACAACGAGAGCCTTACATGCTGTCCCACCCCTCTGGCATGTTCATGTGTGCCTCCTGACGTGACCTAATTGTCCTCCACCAGCTGCCCCTGATATATGGGAAGGTCCCCTGGCCAATACAAGGTGTGGGCACAAAGGGTGGCACTGTTTCCCAGAATCTGAGAATAATCCTATTGGATCCAGGCAGCTAGTGCTGGGCAATGGCTCAGAGTTCCCAAGGAAGTTCAATAAAGTAGAAATTAAGTTATTGCAGACATGAGCTAGGCTGGGGACTTGGGGAGCCTACTCACAGAATGTTAATGAAGGTAGGTAGCAGAATATGCTACCCTAAAATATGGCATGTTGGCAAAGGATTACATTGAGCTGAAGGCAAGTGAGAAGAAGCAGACACGAGAAAAGCTCCGACTTCCCCTTGTTTGCCTAAAAGCAGGACATAAATTTGTAAAGGTGTCCCCCCTCCCTGCTCTACCAGGAAGAACAGAGGTCAATGACTGGAGACAACTCTAGACCCTTATCAGCCCAGAGATGGCACCAGAGCAACCTATTTAACAAACTTTACTGAAACTTTATCAGCCATTAGTTCTCTCACATATTGACCTTCCCACCAACTGCTGCCTTAGCAACTCAAAGTCCTTTTCCTTTCTCTCGGCACTTCCCTAAAAATTTATTTTTAAGCTGCTGTATAAACCCAAGTCCTAACCACCTCTTTGAATTACTCATCATTGGGTACTCCTGTGCGTATGCTCAATGCACATGTTAATAAACTTCCGTTTTTGTTTTGTTAATCTGTCTTCTACCAGCCTAATTTACAGGGCCCCTACAATAAACCTAATATGGGTAGAGGGAAACTAGTTTTCCTCCTCCACTTGAGGGAAACGCAAGGGCCCCTGGGCTCCTTAAGAAGACGAGGGGAGGTTGACCCCCTGAGAAAGAGCCTTCTGAGTTGTAGAGGTGAAGGAGAGATTTCAGCTTCGGCTGATGAATGGGTAAGGCACATATAAATAACTGTAAGCTTGAGATCTTAATTTTGAGTTAATAATGCAGGGTTTTGATTGTTTGGGCCATATACCCTACTTGGGCCCCTAGAATGAGTTCTAGCATTATGCACTCTCTGTACCACTCCCTGTCCTCATATCCTCCCCTATCCTGAGGCATACTTGGATGCAGGTGGATTGTCAGTCTCCCTTTGAAAGACTCATTTCCAGTTGGCATAGAGAAAGTTCGCAGAGGGGTGCCTGGCTGCCTCCGTCAGAAAAGCATGTGGACTCTTGATCTCAGAGTTGTGAGTTCGAACCACACACTGGATGTAGAGACTACTTGAATAAAGTAAAAAAGGAAAGAAAAGAAAGAACGTTCCCAGAAACTGCCATCTGAATGATGCCTCTAGAATGAGCAATGATGTGGCCTGACCCATTTTTGCTTCTTAAGTCTGTGCCCCGTCAGTGAAGCACCAAAGTCACCCCACTCCCTTCCCCAAGGCTTAATCTTTGATACTTAGATCACCCTCATCACCCATTCTGGGGCCTTGCCTGCTGTCTTTGGAGAGAAATGTAATCTCAACCCATCCTTCATTTTTCGGGAGGTATTAATTTAGGTATCCAGTATCAAGGACTCCTTTCCTTCTAGGTAAGACATTTTAAATTCGGAGTCAAAATTACCTTTCTTTTCTTCAAAATTCTGTTGAAGACTCAGGCATTCTAGGACTAAATCCCTGATCAAACCAGCCAAGTGGTAGTCATTGAACACTGCCCCTTTCTTGGGATTCGGTACCGACTTAACACATTCATCTTTGATCTTAGGCTTTGGTTTCTCATACTCAATCTTGGTTTGAGTTTTCTCCGGAAGTGACTGTACTGCTTTCATTAGGTATCAAGCTATGAGATGGAAAAGGCCTCATGTAGTCCTGCCTTGAGATCAAACCAACAGAGTTTTCCAACGTCCATTGTATGCAAGACGCAGTCCTAGGATGAGTACTGGAAGATGAGCGAACGGACACAGTGAGTTGGAGGCTACCCCTGCCCTCAAGTAGTTTATAGCTAGCTGGAGAGAGAGACACAATCAAGTGTAGAGTGAACTGATAAGATATCAAGATAGCAATAAGATAGAATTGAGAAGGAAGCCTGAGAATGTTCAAAGATGATAAAGTCAATACAGGTAATAACAGAGGCAAGGGAAAATAAACCTTGAAGTGAAGGCAGAATCGGCCAGGCAAAAAGGAGAAAGAATGACCTTAGACAATGTTATAAACAAAGATACAGTCGGTTCTGCTGTCAGGCTTGTTTTGAAAACATGAATTTGTTCCAATCTGATTCATATATTAGGGAGCAATTTGAACATGATGTGATTCTTGCATTTGCTTATGCTTGATTTTGCCCTGGAAAACATTAGGCAGAGAAAAACGCACCCAGCTGAACCAAGCAGGGTGGGAATACATAAAATGTAGACAAGCACACCCCTCAAATGTCTGCCCCCACCTAAGTTCACGGTGTTGCAAACCATACCCTTTGGTATCTGGTGTTATCATTTTCTTTCCAATCTCAGATAACCCCCCTTTAACACTTCACAGTAACCCAGAAGTTTGTGCCCCTTCCAACATCCACTTCCATATGCAAAATTCAAATCTGCGTTGAGGTATAATGCTATATTTATTGTGGCGTTTACGTATTTCTCAACTATTTAACATGTATAAACCGTACTACCATTTTATCAGGCCCCTGTCTTTCATTGTTGTGACTAACAGAGTGTTTGGGTATTGTGCCTTCTAACCTCACTTTTCCCTTAAGCCCGTGGTTTTCATTGCACGGCATTTGTATAGTGTGGTTATTTTTAGTAGCATGTGCTGTGTTACGGCACAACTGGCCATACAGGTTTGGGTACTAAAAATAATACTGGGAAAACTGTGGGTAAATGATTAGGATTATAACTGAATTTATGTAGGAGAATTTAAGACTAAAAGCTGATGTCAGATCCATTCATTCTTTTAAATTTTTTTTTTTTCAACGTTTATTTACTTTTGGGACAGAGAGAGACAGAGCATGAACCGGGGAGGGGCAGAGAGAGAGGGAGACACAGAATCGGAAACAGGCTCCAGGCTCTGAGCCATCAGCCCAGAGCCCGACGCGGGGCTCGAACTCCCGGACCGCGAGATCCTGACCTGGCTGAAGTCGGACGCTTAACCGACTGCGCCACCCAGGCGCCCCATCCATTCATTCTTTTATGCATTCATTTGACAAAAATTTGTTGGGTGCCTACTACGTGCCAGACTTTGTTGTAGGCGCTGGAGTTTGGCAGTGAACAGAAGGGGCAAAAATCCCTGCCGGTTTACATCCTAGCTGAAGAGAGGGACAAACACAAGGTAAATAAAAAAATATATATCATATGTTAGATAATAATGGATGCTGGGGCACCTGGATGGCTCAGTTGGTTGAGTGTCCGACTTCAGCTCAGGTCATGATTTCATGGTTTGTGAGTTCAAGCCCCATGTCAGGCTAGCTACTGTCAGCCTGTCAGCGCAGAGCCCACTTCAGATCCTCTGTCCCCCTCTCCCTCTGCCCCTTCCCCACTTGCACCCTCTCTCTGAAAAAATAAATAAAAACATTAAAAGAGAGAGAGAGATCCTAGATAGTAATCAATGCTAAGAAGAAAAAAAATAAAACAGGAAAGTCGATATAATATCTCAGGGGCTGGGTTTGGACATGTTGTCAATATCATTTATTGCTGTATAACAAATTATCTCCAAACCCTACAGCCAAAGACAATAAACATTTACTGTCTCACACAGCTTCTGAGGGTAAGAAGGACAAGAGGAGCTTAAGCAGTGCTTCTGGCTCAGGGTCTTTCATGAAATCACAGTCAAGGCATGGGCTATCAGTTTCCGTGCTCAACCTACACGGCTCTTGGCAAGAGACCTCAGTTCCTCGCCTGTCTCCATAGGACTGCTCATGACATGGCAGCTCGCTTTACCTAGAGAGAATGACTCGAGAAAAAGAGATGGCATGCCCAAGGTGCAAGTTGCAGGCTTTTATAACCTAACCTCAGAAGTGGCATATCATCCCTTCTGCTGCCACACAAACGAGCTCTAGTACGATATGGGAAGGGATGACGGGAAAACATGGGAGTATGGGGATCAAGAGACAATCATTAGGGGACATTTTGGATGCTGACTCTGATAGTGACCAAGGAAGTCTTCATTAAGAAGATGACCTTTGGATTAACCCTCGAAGGAAATGAGGGAGGTAGCCATAAGGATATCTGGGGGAAGGTCGTCCTATGTGGGCGGAAGAGCATGGACAAAAACACAGGCCTGGTGTGTTGGAAGGACAGCAGGGCTCAACGAGCTACAGCGGAGTGAACGAGAGGGAAAGGAAGAGAAGAAGTCAAAGAGGTGACAGGGAAGGGGAATGCTTTCCTCTTCACCCGGAGTGAAATACGACTTTTGAGGAGAGAAGTGACACGATCTGACTTAGGATTTAACGGATGAGAATAGACAAGACGAGAGGGAAGCAAGAGCAGGAGCAGGAAGGTAAGTTGGGAGGTGAGAGATAGTGGTAAGAGGCGATGGTGAGGAGGGGAGAGATGATGGTGGTCTGAATCTGGAAACATTTGGAAGGCAGAATACTCCGGACTTGCTCGTGGGTTGGCTGTGGGGCATAAGAGGAAGAGGAGTCAAAGATAACACTAAAGTTTTTTGTTCGTGTAGCTGGAAGAATGGAGTTGCCATCTGTCTATGTTTGGTAAGACCGAAGAAGGGGCAGCGTTAAGGCGAACACAGCCATTCAATTTTGGACACGTTAAATTTGAAATGCCTGTTAGACATCCAGGTGGAGATGTTGGACGGACGATTGGGTAATCAAGGTTAGAGGTACGAGTTGAAGAATCACCAGAGAAAGATAGGACTGAAAGCTGTGAGGCTGAATGAAATCCCCAAAGGAGTGAATACGGATAGAAAACTGAGTATCTCAGAGCACCCCAACGTTTAGGATGGGGGTGTGGCAAAGAAGACTATGAAAGAGTGGCCAGAAAGGCGGGAATCAGGCCAGGTAAGCGTAGTGCCCTATGAGCCAAGGGAAAACGTCTTTCGAGGAAGTCTTAGAAGATGCTCTTTGTCAGATGCTGCTGACAGGATGAGAACCGTCCCCTGATGTGGCATGTGGAGCTCATTTGCTACGTGGCCAGAACAGTTTTGGTGGAGTGGTGGAGGCAAAACCCTCACGGGGGTGGATTGAAGGTCGTACGAAAGGAGATAAATTGGAGACTGAGTATTCTTTCAATTAGCAATAATCGCGCCTCGGATAAAACTCATTGGCTACGATACTGCCACTGCGCAAAGCTAGTATTCTTTCAAATAATCTTGTGTGAAGGGAGGGAATGAGTTGGGGTCATAACTGGGGGGGAAAATGGAATCAAGAGAGGGTTTTGACTTTATTATTATTAATTATTATTATTATTATTATTATTATTATTTATTTTGTGTCCAAAACCAGTTTCTTGGGATAGTTTCCCACCCATGTTGGTTTAGGGTACTTTTACTGCCGCTCCTGTCTGAAGGAGCATCCTTGTGTAAGCCATGCTTTTCCTCCTTTCAGTTGGCACAGGACGGTGGAGCAGCCCACACACAAAACCACCGTTTGTGCGTGGCTGAAGACAGTGGTGATTTTGTAGCACGCTGAGTACTTCGTGTCCATGAAGGAGGAGTTGGGGCTCTGGACCAGGCACTCCTTGTGCTGCTTCTTCTCCTCTTCTGGGGATGGGCGCAGGAGGTCCTTTGTGAGGGGTATGTTCTTGGGGGCAGGACATCACTGCCAGAAAGGCAAGAGAGGGTTTTTTAAAGACGGGAGAGAGTGGCACCTGGGTGGCTCAGTTGGTTAAACACGGGTCTCTTTTTTTTTTTTTTTTTTTAATTTTTTTTTTCCAACGTTTTTATTTATTTTTGGGACAGAGAGAGACAGAGCATGAACGGGGGAGGGGCAGAGAGAGAGGGAGACACAGAATCAGAAACAGGCTCCAGGCTCCGAGCCGTCAGGCCAGAGCCCGACGCGGGGCTCGAACTCCCGGACCGCGAGATCGTGACCTGGCTGAAGTCGGACGCTCAACCGACTGTGCCACCCAGGCACCCCTAAACACGGGACTCTTGATTTCATCTCACGGTTTGTGAGATCGAGCCCTGAATCGGACCCCATGCTGACAGCCTGACAGCATGGAGCTTGCCTGAGATTCTCCCTCCCTCCCTCTCTCTGCCCCTCCCCTGCTTGCTCGCTCTCTCTCAAAAATAAATAAGTAAACCTTAAAAACATCAAAACAGGATACATAGCAGCATGTTCCTCCTAAGGGAAACACTGATGAAACAGGAGAGACAGAGGAGAACTGTGGGCGCAGAATCCTGAGTGGGTGAGAGTAGATAAGACCTAGTGTATGAGCAGAGGGGTTTTCCTCATCCTGGAGCACAGACAGCGTATCCACACAGCACGGAGGAGGCAGAGCGTATGGGCACAGGAGCGGAGAGGTGGATGGAGTAGGGCCCTTGACTCAGAGCGAGGATGAAGGAGGACGCGTTGGAGTTTGGGAGGAAGGAGAGAGAGAGGTGAAAGCGTTGCCCAGGAGAGCGGGAAACATGGCATGTTTGCTATGGAGCCCCAAGAGTCACGTGTGATAAATGGGCATGGGTTCAGAGCTGAGCAGTCAGCATAGCTGTGTATGGTTCCCAGCCATGTTCAGCTGCTGGGAACAGGTGCAGAGTGGGAGAAGAGGTTGGGTTCAACCAAAGTTATGGTCTGACAATGAGTAAGAGCTCTCATGGCTCTCCCGAAGTACGTTCCTGTGGCTCTGAGGACCACATGTTCTGGTTTGCCCAGGATAGTGCCAGTTTATGCCTGGTTTCCCAAGGTGATTAGTAATAGTGTTCCCTTTCACTTTCAAAACTGTTAGATTTGGGTAACAAATGAAATGATCATTCTACTTTGAGCAACATAGTGCCCCGGAGGTTTTCTCAACAGAGACTGCATCGTTGTTTTTAATGTTTATTTATTTTTGGCAGAGAGAGAGAGAGAGAGAGAGAGAGACAGAGCATGAGCGGGGGAGGGGCAGAGAGAGAGGGAGATCCAGAATCCGAAGCAGGTCCAGACTCCGAGCTGTCAGCACAGAGCCTGACGTGGGGCTCGAACCCACAGACCATGAGATCATGACTCAAGCCCAAGTCGGACGCTCAACCGACTGAGCCACCCAGGCGCTCCTGTTTGACTTTTAAAAAACACTAAATAGATTGCAAATTCCTTGAGGTCAGTGTCCTGTTTTTATGCCTTCTGTGCCCCATGGCGAGCATAACTTTGAAATGTGGTCTTCTTGTGTCTTGGTTAATCCAGCAAAAACACAGGTTACTCAAGACTAGAGGATAATCCCAATTTTAGGCAAATTCTCCTCAATCTCAAGACAAAGGAAGGGGATGGAGGCAATTGGCACACCAAGGGGACCTTTCATAATTCTGCCCAGGGTTATGGGGGCAGGGTAGGTAAGAGTAGAAGGGAGGCCAGTCAAGACTCAGAACTGTGCAGGGGGCAGATTGACCTAAGGAAGGACTTGAAACTAAAATGTCCCGGTTATCTGTTGCTGCCTAACAAAGTAACAAATCACCCTGAAATTTAATGACGTAAAACATCAGCCATAGCTCCGCTCTCTCTCTCGCTGTTTCTGTGGGTCAGGGATTTGCAAGGGGTTGGTGTGAGAAGTAAGGGAAATGATTCATTTTCAGAAATACTAAAGAAAAGCGGTACTGTCCAGCTAACAGTACATTTACAACCTGCTGGAAATATGTACAAACCCCCCACCCCGACAGTGGAATCCCAAACCCACTTCCTGGTTATTCTTCTTCCCCTCTCCTTTACGTGGGCTTATTTTCGTGGGCTTTGCAATGAGCTTGTGTCGTAGAAGAAAGGGAGGAGAGACTGAAAGTTTCTGTGTCACCTCAGGGAATGTATGTTTGTTCCTATCAGACTCCTTTTTGCCTTATGGGCATAGGCGACTTCCCGATAAGGCTGTAACCTCTGTAATACTAAGCCAATGAGAAACCAGGGAGGGACTTGCCTCTGTAGTACTTAGCCAATGAGGAGCCAGGGAGGGACTTGCATGCTAGGAGATAAATTGACTGCTGTAACTTCTCAGAGTGTGTCTGTCCATCAGACACCCGCTCTTGCAAAAACATCAATTAAAGCCTCGCTTCAATGTGCTCTGAGTCTCTGCCTCCCTCCTTTGATTGGGTCAATGGGCTTATTTTTCCCAGTTGTTGGGCACTTGTGGCTTGGGATCTTTTCTATGGTTGTAGTCAACTGGCTAGAGCCGGAAAAGTACGGGATCTGAAGAGTTTGGGGCTGGTGAAGCACCTCACTCTCTTCATGTAGTCACAGTGCCTTTCCATGTGGTCTCCTGCTTGGGCTGATGTCAGGTGGCCTCAGGGTAATCAGACTGCTTCCATGGTGGCTGAAAACTTCCAGGATGAATGTTCTGGTGACTTAGCTTGGAAGTCACAATGTTACTACTGTCCTACGTCTGCCCAGTGTCAAAGGAAGAGGACGTAGACTCACTTCTCAACGGGAGGAGTGTCAAAGCCACTTTATGAGATCACATGGGATGGGCAATGTTGTTTGACCCATTTTTGGAAGATATAATTGTGACACAAAGTAGGGGTTCTTCTACCTTCCTTCCTTCCAAGGAGTCTTGTTGGAAGGCTGAAGACACCATACTTTTATTTGTTAACCTTAACCATTTTTATGTTAAAAATCCTTCTGCAAATGGAACTTGGCACGTAGCTCCCCCCCCACTTTTTAAAAAATGTTTTATTTATTTTTGAGAGAGTGATGGAGGGTGAGTGAGGGAGGGGCAGAGAGAGAGGGGGAGACACAGAATCCGAAGCAGTTTCCAGACTCTGAGCTCTCAGCACGGAGCCCGACAGTGGGCTCGAACTCACAAATTGCGAGATCACGACCTGAGCCAGAGTCAGGCGCTTAAGCGACTGTAGCTCCCCTTCCTGATAGGTGGTGGTGAGTGCAGAGAGTTTGCTCCGTGTCCACAGGGTTTAGAGGAGGATAGAGATGATAGGCTGTACCTCCTCAGCGAGAACCTTGATGTTACGATGGGAACAAACAGCTCCATCTCAGCAGTTGGGGAAGGTTATCAGTATGATATCATGTGACACATTAGGTTTTACCCACGTGGAACAAATGACCACACGCCTAGTGGCTTAAGACAACACACAGTTGCTATCGTACAGCTTCCACGGGTCAGGAGTCTGGCATGTTTTAGACAGATCCTCTGCTCATGGGGCCACAACACAGAAATCAAAGGGTCAGCTGGTTTGTTTTCATGTGGAAGCTCGCCTGCAGAAAGGCCCATTTCCAAGTTCACTTGGGTTGTTGGCCGAGTCCACTTCCTTGCACTTGTAGGACTGGCGTCCCCGTGTCCTTGCTAGGTGTTAGTGGGGGACTCCTGTCAGCAGCTAGGTCTCGGGCCCTTTGCCGTGTGGCCTTCACAGGCCACTTGAACATAGTAGCCTACCCCGTGAGCGCGGAGAGCAAACTGGTGGTTGCAGAGGGGAGTAGGGGAGATGGGCAACATGGGAGGAGGGGAGTGGGGAGGTACAGGCTTCCAGTTATGGAATGAGTAAGCCCACTGGGCTGAAAGGTCCATCACAGGGAATGACACTGCACTAGCCTTGTACGGTGACAGATGGTAGCTGCACTCATGATGAGCCCAGTGTAACGCGTGCAGTTGGGGAACCACGATGTCGTACAGCTGGAACCAATATGACATCGTGTGTCAACTATACTCATATATAGGTCAGTGAAAAAAAACTTGGACTGATGCTGGCACACTGTAAAATTTCAGTGAACATCAGATGTCACTAAAAAAGTGAAAAAAGAAAAGTTATGGCCACAAGAAACAAACAAGAAACAGAGCAGCCGACCTCCTCAAGGCCGGCAGTGGACTCAGTTTCATACATCCAATCCCTGACTCTAGGACAGGCCCTGTATCTTTTAATGGCTCGCTTAAGGGCACCTGGGTGTCTCGGTCAAACGCCCAACCTCGGCTCAGGGCGTGATCTCAAGGTTTATGGGTTTGAGCCGCCCAGCAGGCTCCCTGCTGACGGGGGCCTGCTTGGGATTCTCTCTCTCTCTCCCCTTCCCCCACATGCACACCTGGTCTCAAAATAAATAAATAAACTAAAAAAAGGCGGGGGTGGGGGGATGGGGGGCTCACTTAATTAGGTCAGGCCCATCCAGAATAATCTCCCTTTTGGTGAACTCAAAGTCATCAGCTGATCCGGAACCTTAAATACATAGGCAGAATCCCTTCACCTTTGTCAGATAACATAACCTAAACTTGAAAGTGAAATCCAGCCTATGCTTGGGTCCCACCTCACTTAAGCACAGAGGATTGATTATAGGGACATGTACTCTGGGGGATGGAAATGTCAGCGGCCATTGCACTTGATCTTGGGGGATCTTCTGGATGCTGGGTCTCCCATATCAATCAGGTTACAACTTTTTGAAACAGGAAGGGAATGTGGTATCCTTAAAGGGACCTAGAAAGGTGACCTAGAAGGAAGAATCCTCTGTCCTCCTTAGCTTCTGGTATGGATCACATATAGCATGGCTCACCCTAGGGGTGTGCTTATGACTCCCAATTAGTAACTAACAGAAAAGAAGTTATTTTTTAAAAAGCAATTAATAAAGATGGGGCACCTGGGTGGCTCAGTCAGTTAAGCGTCCGACTTCAGCTCAGGTCATGATCTCACAGTTCATGGGGTCAAGCCCGGTGTCGGGCTCTGTGGTGACAGCTCAGAGCCTGGAGCCTGCTTTGGGTTCTGTGTCTCCCTCTGTGTCTGCTCTTCCCCCCACTCACACTCTGTCTCTGTCTCTGTCTCTCTCTCTCTCAAAAATAAATAAACATTAAAAAAAATTTTTAAGCAATTATTAAAGAGATAGAGAAAAATAAAAATAAACAGAAAATTGAAACTGTAATAAAATATGAGATAAAAAGAGGGCAACCATAAAACTGAAAGTGATAAAGAGTAACAAAAAAAATCATTGGGGGGCGCCTGGGTGGCTCAGTCGGTTGAGCGTCTGACTTCAGCTCAGGTCATGATCTCGCGGCTTGTGAGTTCAGGCCCCGTGTTGGGCTCTGTGCCGATAGCCTGGAGCCTGCTTCGGATTCTGTGTCTCCTCCTCTCTCTGCCCCTCCCCTGCTCATGCTCTGTCTCTCTGTCTCTCAGTAATAAATCAATGTTAAAAAAAAAAATTAAAAAAAGCAATCATTGAGAACGAGCACTTTAAATGAAAAAAAAAAAGAGGTATAAAATAGTAAGAAAAGACAAAGCACATTACGAACAATTGAATTGTGCCAAATCACTTCAAATCGAAGACTGAATGGTTAAAGGGACCAAAAGCTAAAATGATACAAGTGAATAAAACATAAGAAACAAGTAAACAAGCCACCATAGTAAGTGTCTAAATATGGAGCAGCCTATTCAGGAGCTCAGTCCAGAATTCTTCAAGCTGAAGCAACCCTGAAATCCAACACATGCTTGTGAGTGTCTTTCTCAACGAGGGTTCCTCCTCTGAGCCGCACAACACCGGAAGTTAATCTGAGTTACTGTTTTCTCAATTCTGCCCCAAAATGGTACATAACTAGTACCCAGCAGTTGCACTACTAGGCATTTATCCATGGGAACCAGTGTGCTGTTTCGAAAGGACACATGCACCCCCGTGTTTATAGCAGCACTATCAACAACAGCCAAAGTGTGGAAAGAGCCCACATGTCCATCGATGGATGAATGGATAAAGAAGATGTGGTATATATATATATATATACACAATAGAGTATTACTCGGCAATCAAAAAAGAATGAAATCTTGCCATTTCCGACTCTGTGGATGGAACTGGAGGGTATTATGCTAAGCGAAATTAGAGAAAGACAAACATCATATGACTTCACTCATCTGAGGATTTTAAGAGACAAACCAGATGCACATAAGGCAAGGGGAGCAAAAATAATATAAAAACAGGGAGGGGGACAAAACATAAGAGACTCTTAAATATGGAGAACAAACTGAGGGTTCCTGGAGGGGTTGTGGGAGGGGGGATGGGCTAAATGGGCAAGGGGCATTATGGAATCTCCTCCTGAAATCATTGTTGCACTATATGTTAACCAATTTGGATATAAATTTAAAATAAATAAATAAATAAATAATAAATAAATAAATAAATAAATAAATAAGATGAAACATACATGCATAGAAAAGGCCAGTCTTGAGAATGCATAAGAAAAAAAAAAAAAAATGGCTTAATAAAATATACCTAGGTTGAGAATAAAAAAAAAAAAAAAAAAAAAACCACAGCAAAGAAGTTAATTCATTGTATACAGCTTCATTCTCTCACCAAACTAGCTGATCTATGTCAAAAAGTATGCAACCAAGAAAGGGTTGGTCGATCTGGCACATGGTTCTGTGATATTTTTGAGAGATGAGTTTTAGGTGAGAAGTGGAAACTGAAGTCAGATTCCTGGGACGTTTTCCCCCTCAAGAGTTGTGTGGTCAGGTGATTATGGACTGAAGCACACGAATCACTTTTGATCACTTACTAAATATAAGAAAGGCATCAACAGATGTCCTGACTTCAGAGGAATTCAGAGAAGTAGCAGAGAATATTCATTTATTTGATTTTCTCCATAAGCCTTCTGGCCAAGGGCCCAGGAAGGACTTGTAATTAGTGCCTTTCTAAAAACATAAGCCTCCTTGGGAATGCAAGCTGGTGCAGCCACTCTGGAAAACAGTATGGAGGTTCCTCAAAAAACTAAAAATAGAACTACCCTACGACCCAGCAATTGCACTACTAGGCATTTATCCACGGGATACAGGTGTGCTGTTTCTAAGGGACACATGCACCCCCATGTTTACAGCAGCACTATCAACAGTAGCCAAAGTATGAAAAGAGCCCAATGTCCATTGATGGATGAATGGATAAAGAAGAAGTGGTATATATATACAATGAGTATTACTCGGCAATCAAAAAGAATGAAATCTTGCCATTTGCAACTCTGTGGATGGAACTGGAGGGTATTATGCTAAGTGAAATTAGTCAGTCAGAGAAAGACAAACATCATATGAGTTCACTCATATGAGGACTTTAAGAGACAAAACAGATGAACATAAGGCAAGGGAAGCAAAAATAATATAAAAACAGGGAGGGCGACAAACATAAGACTCATAAATATGGAGAACAGAGAGTTACTGGAGGGGGTGTGGGGGGGGATGGGCTAAATGGGTAAGGGGCACTAAGGAATCTGAAATCGTTGTATTATATGCTAACTAATTTGGATATAAATTTTAAAAAATTAAATTAAAAAAAAAACACATAAGGCTCTTGGGGCACCTGGGTGGCTCAGTCGGTTGAACGTCCAACTCTTGATTTCAGCTCAGGTCATGATCTCATGGTTTGGTTCATGGGGTCGAGCCCCACCTCAGGCTCTATGCTGGCAGCATGGAAACTGCTTGGGATTCTCTCTCTGCCCTTCCCCTGATTGCTCTCTCTCTCTCTCTTTCAAAATAAATAAATAAATATTAAAAAAAAAAAATAAGGCTTTTCCAACTTCACACTGGTATGGGCCAAAATTGTCTGAAAACGGAGGACTGATTCTAGAGAAGCCCCACATGCCCCTTTCTTTTCTTCCCCTCCAGCATTTCATATGTGAGAAAACAAATGATGGCCAGCTTCAGTTGTCCTCATCCTGGCCAAGGAGCTCCTACAAAAGTTTTGTTAGACTTCATCAACTCTGGAACAGTCCCACAGGACTCAGCACACCCCAGAAGGTAACCATGGACACACTCTGCTAAATTCCATTCGACTTCTAAGCTGCATGGCCATTGATCACGCTTTCCTTGAAACACTTATTTCCTTGTTGTATTAGTTATACCTGTCGTATAACAAATTACACCAAAACTTTAGTCACCTGAGACAACAAATATTTATGATCTCAGGGTTTCTGTAGGTCAAGAATTCCAGAGCATCTGAGCTGGGTGGATTTGTCCAGAGGCTCTCATGTAGTTGCAGTCGGGACGCTGGCCAAGCTGTGGTCATCTGAAGGCTTGCGTAGTGCTGGGGATTTACCAAAATGGCTCATTCAGATGGCTTTTGGCAGGTGGCCGAAGTTCCTCTCTGGTTCTCAGCTGCAAGCCTCAACCACTCATCATGTGGATGTCTCTGTAGGCTGTTTGTGTGTCCCCACAATATGGCATAACTTCCTTCCTTTATTATTTTCAGAAAGTGGAGGAATGTATAGTCCTTTTATGACCTAAAATATGACCTTTTATGACTAAATTTACACATTACCACTTTGCTTGATTCCATTTCTGAGAATAGAGTCATTCAGGCTAGCCCACCATCAAGGGTAGGAGAATTGAGGAGTACTGTAGACGAGGAAAAAACCTTTTCTCTCTACCCTCTTAGATTCATTACCTGGGGCCCTGCAAATTAGACTGACAAAAGACAGATTAACAAGAGAAAAACAAATAGAGTTTATTAACACGGTGTAGAGCTCATACATGAGGGAGAAAGAGTGAACAGTGAAGAGTCATTCAGAAGGGTGGTTAGAATTTAGGCTTGTAGCATCTTAACAAAAACCAATAAATTTGTAGAGAAATGGCAAGCCACAGGAAAAGGGTTTTAGGCTTCTGAGAGTGGCAAACCATGGGAAGGAAAATATATAGGGAAAGCTAATGGAAGATAAGGGTTATTTCAGTGAGGTTTGTTATGTAGATTCCTCTCTGTGCTGTCTCTGGGCTGATAAGAGTCTCTGGTGATTAAGAACCTAAGCCTGCTTCTAGGCAAATAGTTGGGGAGGGCAGAGAGGTAGCCCTTATGCCAAAGTGGCATATTTTGGGGTGGCATATTCTGATCCCCTTCAGTATCAGAGAGCTTGTGGACATATTTTAAAGCTGCCACATATTTTTTTGTCTTCTGTAGCTTTAGCTCTCCTGGTTGTCTCCCTATGTCTCTGGCCACTAGCTCTCAATGTCTATCTTTGTATTATTCCTTTGTTCTTTGTATTATTCCTGTTTCTTGAATGCTGGGTTTCTTGGGCCTCTGGGCTTCTCCCTCCACATATTTGCCCTGGGTCACCCTACACTCCTATGTACCACCTTTGGGCTGGTGATTCTCCAACCCAAGTGTTGGCATACGTTTTGTGAAAGGGCCGTATGGCTTAGTAGGCCAAACGTTCTGTATTGCAAATACTCAGCTTTGCTTCTGTAGTGCAAAAGCACCCACAGACAATGCGGATGTGAATGAGCCTGGCTGTGTTCTGGTAATACTTTTATTTGTACAACAGTCTGCTGGCCATAATTTGTTGACTCTTTTTTCTAACTTCTGTGGCCCTCGCAGACCCTTCTTCTGGGCTCCGGAAGAAGATAAGTGCCCAGCTGCCTTCTGGGCATTTCTTCTTGGATGCCTCAGAGGTAGGTCAAACTCATCTCTTCCTGTATTTATTGTACTCCCTGTATTGAACACGGTATTGTCTTGTGTCCTCTGTCTGGTAAACAGCATTGCCATTTGGTCAGTTGTTGTAGCCTGAGTGCTAGAAGGGCTCCCTGCTCATCCCTCTCCCTCGTCTCCCATCTCCAATCAGTCGACAGTTAGTCTACTTCCTAAAGTTATCTCAGATCTATCCCCTTGGTATCTCTACTGCTACTACTCAGTTTAAGCTATCATTGTGTCCTTCCCGAAATACCACAATAGCCTCCGATGCTAGGCCCCCAAAGATGTCCACATCCTACTTCCCAGAACCTGTGAACATGCCACCATCTATGGCATAAGGGACTTTGCAGATGTAGCCAAATTAAGGCTCTTGAGATGGGAAGATTATCCTGAATTATCCAGGTTGGCCTGATATAATCGCAAAGCTCCATATAACAGGCAGGAAGGTCAGATGAGGGAGAGAATGTGACAATGGAAGATTTGCAAGATGGCCCTTGAAGGTGGCAGAAGGGGCTATGATCTGCAAGAATGCAAGTGGCCTCTGGAAGTTGGAAAAAGACAAGGAAAGTGATTTTCTACTTGAACCTCCGGAAGGTTCCAGCTCTGCCGAAATCTTAGCTTTAGCCCACGAGTCCGACTTTGGACCTCTGACCTCCAGAACTATCACAAAATGCAGTTGTGTTGGTTTAAGCCACTAAATTTGTGGGAATCTATTATGGCGGCAATAGAGACTGAATAACCTCCTCACCCTCCCTCCAGTCGTGCTCTGTTCTCCACCCCACCCCGAACACAAACAGGATCCGTCACATCCCCATCGAAAACACTCCCATGACTTGCCCACATCCTCAGAATAAACTCCAGGCTCCTTGCAAGACTTCATCACGGGTCCCTGGCAGTTTATGCCCCGCAAATTCACGCAGGGAATTTCACATAGTGTCGTCTCCCCATGAGACAAATGTTCTGTCTGTTCAGGACCTGTTTACCTTCCGTCTCCCACCTGACTAGCTCCTGCAAGTTATCCAGACGCCAGTTCCTCAGAGACAGTCCCTGCCCCCACGCTGAGTTCAGGTCCTCTGTTTGGAGACATTAAAGTAACTGCCCTATCAGACTCCTGGCCCGCTTTATTGCGAGGACTTGTGAACTCAGAGACCGCCCAACTGTCTTGTTCACCACTCGGCGCCGAGCACCTTCCGTGATGGCTGACACACACCGGTACGCGGTGAAGACAGACATGGCCCAGCGATGGTCTAGGGAGACTTGGTGGAGGCGGTGGTGAGGGGCTCCAGCACGTGCCGTCTCCCCTTGAGAAAGCTGGGGAAGAAGAGCCCATGGGGGAGAGAGACCCGAGCTGACTCGGGGAGCAGGTGGGAGTCTGAATTGCCCTTTCTCTTCCGGCTCGGCCTGGTGGGGAAGACGCCGGGAGGGGAAAGGGGCGTCACTGCCCTCCCGCTACAATTAGCCGAGACTTTCATTCTTCTACAAAGAGGAGAGAGCAAATCAAAGGGAGATAAAAGTACGTGTCCCACAAAGGACATCGAGACGAGGGGGAAGGAAGGGAGGGTGGTGGGACAGAGAGGCAGAGGCAGAGAGAAAGCCCTGCGGCCCAAACAAAAGCCCAGAGCCAGCTGATCCCCAGGATCAGACGGTGGAGACACAAGGACAGGAAGAGAGCAGACCGCGTGGGGATCAGCAGCCCCGTCAGCCAAGGAGGAGAGGGAATGAAGGAAGATAAAACACTGATGTGAATGGCCGGGGAAGAGGGTGGAGAGGGACCCCAAATGGAGTTGGGACAAAAGCATGAAAAGACAAGATTGCCACCATCCCATGAGCACTCCACCCAGGGAAAGCAAAGAGGGGCTGGAGACAAAGGCCGAGAGAGGAAGGTGGAAAGGGAGGGAGCACAGCAGACTGGCCCTGAGCCGGTGACAGGGCTGTGAGCACAGGGGGTCAGCCGAGGCCCTGAAGGGGGAGCGGCAATCAGGGTACTGGCCTATATTTGATGAGAGAATCCTACCTGAGTAGCTTTCTTGTCTTTGAACTTTATATAAATAGAATTTAAGAGATGGACACACAAAAATAATGTGGTCGTGAGCCTTCCAACACAGATGCTTCTGTGTCTGGCTTCTTTCTCTCCACGTTATGCTGCACGTAGTGTGGATCAGTCATTGTCATTGCTGTATAATATTCCACCATATATATATATATATATATATATATATATATATATATATACTTGTGCATATCCATTCTTGTATCTAGTGGAAAATTTTCATTCAAGTCCACAATCTCTCTCTCTCTCTTTTTTAAGTTTATTTATTTATTTTGAGAGAGAGAGAGAGAGAGAGAGTGAGCAACAAGGGAGGGGCAGAGAGAGGGAGACAGAGAATCCCAAGCAGGCTCTGCACTGTCAGTGTGGGGCTCAAACTCATAAACTGTGAGATCATGACTGAGCCGAAATCAAGAGTCAGACGCCTACCGGACTGAGCCACCCAGGCACCCCAGGTCCGCAATCTCTTATCTGAAACCTTGAGGCCAGATGGGTTTTAGAATTTTAGAAAGATGGTTAAAAAAAAAAAAAGATGTAAGGCACAAACACTCCGTATCACACAACTCCCAGTGGTGGGTGTATGGAAGTGCCCTGTAACCAGACACATGGATGTTTCTGAAAGGAAATGGATGAACACTCATCCTAGGAATAGCTTCACTTCAGTTCAGGTCAGGTTTTGCCACCAAATGGGTTCCGGCCACATTGGGTTATGCCTCCAAATAAAAGATGACGTTTTTGATGTTCAGGGCTTTTGGAGTTCCGGAACTCAGAACTTGGCATTGTGGAACTTTGGTATACTAGTTCCCAATAAAATTTGCTTCGGGATCCCCTGGCAGAAAGATGAGTTGAAGACCATGTTACGAGTTTCGGCAAAAGTCAGAAACAAAGGTCCAACAACGTTTGAGAGGCGAGACGTGGTCCAGAAGGGATGTCGGAGTCGGCTAAATCGGGCTCAAATCCTGACCCTGGATGAGACAGAGAAGAACCCTGTGTACTGCTGGCCTCTTTAGTTTCCTGATCGCTCCTCCCATCTGACCAGGGTAAACCTTTGTTTTTATAACTTCAGCCCCTAAAATGTTTTGTATCATTTTAAAGCTCATTTCTTTCTTTTATCCTGTTAATCTGCTGGTCCTCTACTTCTGTGTTACTTATCTTGATGATTCCTTATCTCTATTTTGTTCTTTATAATTTTATATTATGTTCCTCTTATCTCATCTTCTCGTTTTTATTGTTATCGTGCTATTTTGTAGTGACTGAGGAAAGACCCCTGCGGTTTGGGGGAGCAAGGGGTGATCATTTAACCCCGCCCCTCCCTCAGAGCCAGATTGCTCTGTACTTGGGAGCGTTTCTTTCCCCGAGGAGATTTCTGGGTGGTGGGGGAGGTGGTGGGGAGCCCTCAAAATTTAAGCTCGAGCCTTAACCAAGAATTGGTCCCGGGGCTTTTGAAGCCTTGGAAAACACCCAGTCTCAAAGCAGAAGGCTGTGCTCAGTGGTGGAGATTTATTTCCGGTTAAGGGTTCCTTTGTTCTGGGAGACCAGACCCTCGGCGTCAATAACCTGGCACAGACACCCTTCCCCGTCCCCACATGCAGATACCGCTCATCCTTTCACACCTCAAGAATATTCCACGGCGAGGATGCAGCAACGCGTGTTTAAGCTTTCCACTCGCTGCAGAGGCTTCTTTTCTATATGGAAGGAGAAGGCGTTGTTCTTGCAAGTCAGACAGAGGAGTGAGGATGAGGCCCTGTTCTCGCTGTTGCCGCAGGGGCCACAGAGAGGAAGCTGCCAGAAGGAGGGCCAGGCATTCTGTTCTCCCCCACCTAGCAGAGAGGCCTTTGACAGCCAGACTGACATAACCTTAGTGGGGAAGGTTGAGGTCTCCTCATGGGATTTCGCCAGAACCCTGACTTTGGGCAACATACTGCACACGGAGAGGGGCTGGTCAAGCCCTCTCCTCAGAGCTAGGCCAAGTCCTAGACTATCCCTTGTGTCCTAAAGGGGTACACGTTCTGTCAGTTGCCCTGGGAAGGGGAAGACTCCCAGAGAGACCAGGGAGAGGTGGGCTTGAGAGGGCTTTGGCGGGGCGCCTGGGTGGCTCAGTCGGTTAAGCGTCTGACTTCAGCTCAGGTCACGATCTCACGGTCCGTGAGTTCGAGCCCCGCGTCGGGCTCTGTGCTGTCAGTTCAGAGCCTGGAGCTTGCTTCGGATTCTGTGTCTCCTTCTCTGTCTCTGCCCCTCCCCCACTCATGCTCTCTCTCTATCAAAAAATGAATAAATGTTAACATTAAAAAAAAAGAGAGAGAGGGCTTTGGGGCCCCAAGGACTCCCTGGAAGAAAGCTTGGACACCCCCTTCTTTGAGGAAAGAAAGGCAGGCCTGAGAAGCAGGAAACGGGCGAGAATGGGGCTGTGGGGGGCTCAGGGTCTGTAGCTCCATGACAGTCCCGTTTCCCCACATCCCGGTGGTGCTCCTCCCAGGGTCCCAAGCCTTCCCGCTTTTGTCTGAAGGGTCCCACCAGATTCCAGTTCTGCCGTGAGCATTTAGGGAGCAGCCCGTGCGCTGCCCCCCAGCACAGAGCAGCAGATGGGGAGACCACCCCTGCCGGCCTCCCAGGTCGGTGCAGTTGGGACACCGGGGGCCCTCGAGGGGTAGTGTCTGTGCTCAGCAACCCCAGGGCGGTACAGCTGCGGGAGAGCTGGGGGCCCGAGCTGGGGGCTATTTTAGTTCCTTCCCTCAGTTAACTGCATACTGCTTTTTATATCATTTTAATTATCTTTTTATTTCTTTTAATTTACTTTATCTTTTTTTATGGGCGGCTATATACTTTTTTTCTCTTCCTGTTTGCTATTTCTTCACCTTAATAAACTGGGTGCTGGGGCTCAGGCTCAGGGGAGAGCCCTGAGGCAGCCCAAGCAGAAAAGGCTGGACACTGCCCTCTCTGACTGTGCCCCCAAGTCCCCTTGCCAGTTGCATCTTGTCCCCTGTGACCCTCCGGACTCTTAAAAACTTCTACCTGTGGGGGGGCCTAGTTGGCTCAGCCGTTTAAGCGTCCGACTCTTGATTTCGGTTTAGGTCATGATCTCATGGTTGTGAGATCGAGCCCGGTGTGGGGCTCTGCACTGACAGCTTGGAGCCTGTTCGGGATTCTCTGTCTCCCTCTCTCTCTCTGCTCCTCCCCCTCAATCTCACACTCTCTCTCAAAAAAAAAAACAAAAAACAAAAAACAAAAAACAAGAACAAAAACAAAAACCCAAAAACTTCTACCTGTTCAACTCAGGAGCCCCCAGGCCAGAATTCTCCCCCAGGTGCAGGAAGTAAAAAGTGTACATCCCTCAACTCCCCCAAATCATGCTCCAGATTCAGAGCAACCTCATTCAGCTACTGTGTGTGTGTAAATATTCTCTGTAGCATACATATCACGCGGGCACGTTTAAAATCAGGTAGGTAAGGCCAAATGCTAAGCCAATTTGTATTCCTACCCACAGCTCCCAAGAGGGTCGCTTTCCCCCTCTGCCTACACCCTTACCAGCACAGCAGAGGGTCTAAGGCAGAACTTTGGAAGTTCTTCCTGTATCAGCCTTCTGCTGCCCTGCACCCCTCCCCCATTCCTGGGCTGTTTGGATTCAGGAAATGGGGTCGATGTGAGCGACCCTTGTCCATTAATCACTAGGAGATGCGGTGACCTTGCTGGACACAGCTCCTGCTCTGGCTCCACCCCCAGGCAGGCTGGGTGCTGTTTCTGCGAAGGTCCAGCTTCCAAAGCATGAGCCAAGGAGCTCGCTTTAGCACAGCAGAAGCAGCAGGAGACCGACCCCCCTCCCCCCAGGCGCGCTTGACAATGGGGGGGGTGGGGGTGCCTACCTTCTTGTTCCTGTGGGCAGACACCCGCTGAGCACTAAGTATGAGTCATGCCTGAAGGTCCTTCTGGATTTTTCCCAAATCCTGATCCTCTCCCAGAGGGAGTGGGCAGAGCCTTCCCCTCCACACCCTCCCACCACATCGAATAGCTTCCACCGCTCTGGGGAATGTTCGCAGGATCATGTGTGCGCCTGGCGCGGGGCTGCGGTTAGGAAGGTGGATCTCCCCACCAGCCTGCCGCAGTGGGGTGGGCAGTACGTGGGTGGGCAGGGAGGGGGTGGGTGTCAACACAGCTTCAGACACGGTCCATCTGCAGGTGAGAGAGATGGGAGGGCCGCCCAAACTAAGGATAAACAGGCGGGACCGGGTGAAAACAAGCCCCCAGGGTGAAGGCAGAAGGAAAGGGGCAGAGCTGGCTTCGAGGGGATCCTCATGTACCGCCCCCCCCCCCGCACCCTCCCCCCGCCCCAGCCAGCCGGGGTGCCAGCTGCCTCGCCAAGGCCTAGCAGCTGGTTGAAAGGTGAGAACTAGTCACCATCCCCAATGGTTGGACTTCTTCTTCTTTGAGTTAACTGAACACTCATCCGTGGCCTCAAAAATGACAGCCCTAGGTTTTATGGCTTAAAAGTTAAGACAGACACCGTCTTCTCTTTCTCCTTCAATGGTGTGGCCCTATAGGACAGAAACCCCCCGAGAGGGAGGTGTGAGTGGGCTGCGGCCTGTGGTGCCAAGTGCCTGGTCACCTGGGGTCGGCCTGGTGGTGGCGTGCGTGGCATCCCTTATACCCCAGCTGCGCTCAAATGGAACCCAACATCTCCTTTAAGGAGAGACAACAAGCATCCCGTTAGTTATACAGTGGCTTACCCCCACCCATTCCAAACCTCTTTTCCGTAGCAGTCTCCACTCTAGAGACTGGAAAAACTAAACCATTCTTTGTCTTCTCTAGCCCTAGGTGATTCTTGACAATGGCCTGGCCGGTTAGACATAAGCAAAACCCTGCTTGGCTTTTAGGAAACCCTTGATTTTTTTTGTTTTTGTTTTTGTTTTTGTTTTTTTAATAAATGGAACAGATGCATCTGGCACCATCCCTTCCCCCTGTTGTCTACCTGGAATGAGGATGAGATGCCTGCAGCTATGGCATCCACAGTGTGACTATGAGTGAAAGGCGAAGAAAAACGTAAGATGTTACCCCCAATATTATGGTGCCCTAAACCAATGCCAGCTACTGACAACCTCCAGACTTCCTGTTATGGAAGGAAAATAAATCCCAATTCATGTAAGCCCTTGTCAGTTGGCTTTTCTGTTTCTTGTCATTGAAAAGCCTTCCTAAGTGATAAACATGCTTATGGATGTTTTCGAAGCAAGGAGGCTTCAAGGAGCCCTTTAGCCTTTCCAGTCAAACGGGAGATACGTCGTCAGGGCCCTCCACTTAGGAAAGGAAATATCCAGAAGGACGTCTCTCCTTCTCCAGCACGACCTAGACCTAGTTTTGTGCACGTGGCCCCATGTGGGCCTCATCTGGCCTCCAAAGGAAGCGCCCTGGATTGTTCGCTCCATTCAGGAAAAACTAGGCCCCTGGGTGGAGTAGCAAAAAAGTAAAAAAAGACAGCATTGCTCTGATGGTCCCTCTGCCGCTCTGTTCCCTGAAGATCTTGAAGTGTTCTGAGACACGGGCCAGGTCTTGGGCCTCACTCCCAGGATGATGGTAGGGCCACCGCAGAGGCATGCTTTTTCTGCTGCTCCCCCATCCTTCTTCCCTGGGATCCTGGGAGCTACAAGACCCCGTCCCATGAGGTTTTCCAGACCAACTCTCCTGATTCAGACACGCGGAAAATAAAGAGCAGACCCCAGAGAATAAGCAAAAGGAAACTGGAGTCTTTGCTGCGTTGTTATCTCTTTACCACCTTGGAAGGGGATGCTAATCTCCTAGTTGATCCTTGCTAAGTGCTCCTTCTCTCCCTCCTTCAAGGGCTCCTCTGCTTTTCCTCCTTGGCCTGCCCTCCAGGCATCCTCCATTCTTCACCTCTTCTCACTCACATCCTTCATTCATTTCTGTGGCTTCCATATCTCCTGAAACCCTGGTCTCTTTGCTCAGCCCACACCTGCTCCTGGGCCCCAGCCTCAAATACGCAGCTAGTCCTTACACATCTGCACCCGGGCTCTATAAACTTAACATGTCCCTAACATAAATATTTTCCCCCAGTCTGTTCCTACCCCTTCCTATCTTCCATGGCACCATTGCCCCCTCTGTTACCTTCCCATTGCTGCTATAACAAATTACCACAAACCAAGTGGCTTATAACATCACACATGTATTATCTTATACTTCTGGAGACCAGAAATCCAAAATGGCTCTTGCTAGGCTACAACCAAGGTGTTGGCAGGGCTGCATGCCTTCTAGAAGCTCTAGGGAAAAGTCCATGCCCTTGTCTTTTCCAGCCTCCCAAGGCCACCTGCATTCCTTGGCTTATGGCCTCTTGTGGCCAACAATTATGTCCCTCCAAGCTCTGCAGTGTCCTTCCATTTTCTTCTGGAAAGGTCGTGCCTCCTTCTTTCTTTACCTTTTTAAAATGTTTATTTATGTATTATGTATGTATGTATGCATTTATGTAATCTCTACATCCAACGTGGGGCTCAAACCCTCAACCCCAAGATCAAGAGTCACACATTCTACCAACTGAGCCACCCTGGTGACCCCTCCTTCTTTCACTTCTAAGAATCATTATGATTATATTATCCACCTGGATAATCTAAAATTATCTCCCCACCTCAAGGTCCTTACTTTAGTCACATCTGCAAAGTGCCTTTTGCCACATAGGTAACTTAGTCATAGTTTCCAGGGATTAGGACTCGAACATGCTTAGGGGCCATTGTTCTACCTTTCACACCTCCTTTTAATAAGAATTGCCACCATGGGGGCACCTGGACAGTGCAGTCAGTTGGGCAGTTGGGCATCTGGCTCTTGATTTCGACTCAGGTCGTAATCTCACCGTGAGATTGAGCCCCTTGGTGAGATCGAGCCCCATGTCAGGCTCTGCACTGATGCTTGGAAGTCTGTCTTTCTCTTTCTGCCCCTCCACTCCTTGTGCTCTGTGTCTCTCAAAATAAATAAATGAACTGTAAAATAATAATAATTGCTACTGTTACTAGCAATTTTGTAGTCTGGGCTCTGGGCTGATTTTTTTTTTTTTCCTAAGTATTTTCATGCACAATCGAGATGATGCAAAACGAAAAGATGCCTTTAGTACTCCCGAAAATCTACTGGCAAGAGAAAACCACTCATCTGCAGACACAGGCTAACTTTCATGAAAAGGGAGGGATGACACAGAGGTCAGAACAAGAGTTCAGAGGGGAGAGCCAGAAGCCATGAAGGATTAGTCCATATGGATTTAGCCCCTATGAAATCCAACCAAAGCCTGGTTGGATTTCAGAATTGCTATGGACCACTTTTTCCCTTTTGAACAGGAATGTACATAGCAGCTATCTTATGCCCCTCCTACCTTGTATACAGGGTATGGTGGGAGCAGATAACTCATCTCTTTGTTTACCTGGTCAACAGGAAACTTTCATGGGAACCTGTTTAAGAAACTACACCTGAGGAGTCTTATCTGCACCTGGACTTGATGTAGATGATGAGATAGATACAGCTCGTGCTGGAGTGAGGGGAGACTTTGGGTTTTTGTGGGGAGGGGGGCAGGGGAAGAGTATATTTTGCATGCCAGAGGGGTGCAAACATTAAGGGCCAGAGGGCAGAGGCGGCCATCTTCCAAGATGGCCCCCATTGTTCACAAGTCCCAACAATCACAATTTTGCAAAGTCCCTTGCACACTGCACCAGTAGCACATGGCAAAAGTGATGCTACACAACTTCTGAGGTAGCTCATCAAAGACTGTGGCCGTTATTTGGGGTATGTTGTCTCTCTGTTTCTGTCTGACTCCATCTTTCAGATTACTCACTGTGGGGACAAGCTGTTGTGTTGTGAGTAACCCCATAGGGAAGCCCACCTGGTGAGGAAGAGAGACCCTGAGACAGAAACACCCAACCAAGCTGCCTCCAGAATCCTGAGCCTCAGAAACCTCGTGAGATACATTCATTGTTTTGTGTTACTAACTTTTGGGGTAATTTGTTATGTAGTGATATCTGTTTCAAGGGGCTGGAGAGGTATGCTTTAAGAGGTATGATCTCGGGGCGCCTGGGTGGCGCAGTCAGTTAAGCGTCCGACTTCAGCCAGGTCACGATCTCGCGGTCCGTGAGTTCGAGCCCCGCGTCAGGCTC
>NW_024412525.1:4660535-4687355 GCF_014898765.1 Herpailurus yagouaroundi
CCTGGCTGAAGTCGGACGCTTAACCGACTGCGCCACCCAGGCACCCCTAGAGCCAACTTTCTTATCCAGCTCTCTCCAGAAAGTTTCTCCTGGCTGCCCAACCCAAAGGAGTGCCCCTATGACTCCTGCAGTAATTCTCTGCTTAGCATTTCTCACTCTGTTATGTTTGTTTGGTTTTTGTTATCTGTCTCTCCCACTAGAATAGAAGTTCCATGAGAGAGGGAGCTTGTCTCTTGCTCGGCATCTAAAACCGTGCTTGGCATAAATAAATGAGCCCAAAGAGCTCTCATCTCCTGCCGTCACTTCTCTACAGCTGTCCCTCCTGTCTTACCAAACGACTTGAAGTTTCTTTTCAGTCATCCTATTTCACACATTGTTCTTTTTCCTGGATGCCTTTCCCTTCTTCTGCTTTTGGTGAAAACCCATACATCTTTTAAGGATCCAGAGTTTCTCCCGCCATAACATTTGCCATCCATTGGTGTGACCGATCGTCTAAGTGTCTGCCCCGCCAGATGCTGGACTCTGGGGGGCCCGGACTGTGCTTCTTCACCATTGCATCTCCAAAGATCTAGCAGAGCGCTGGCCCTGTGGCCCTCAGCGAGATGAGTCACAAGAGAGGGAGGCCCTGTGACAGGTGGCTGGGACTGGCCTGTAGCCACACGGTGTCCTTGTCCCTAGGGCCTTGCTCCCTACTAGCTGAGGAAGGGGTGGGATTCATCCTGTACCCCGTACACATTAGTGTTTGCTCCTAAGTAAAACCCAATGTGTGAATTGATCTTTGGAGAGAGCCTGGTGAATTGCGGGCACCTGGAAATAGGCTTGGGATGGAAGGAGGGACCTTAGCTGTCAAGCACTTGAACCCCAGAACAAATTTCTGTTCGTCTCAAGGTGGGACACTGGAGCAAATGGGTTCTGTGGGGCTTCCAATGTACCGGGACCTCTGCTCCCCCTCGTTAGTCCGTAATGCACACTAGCAAGCTGCATTAGTGTCTGCCTTGTTCTCCTACCATATAGCGGCTGGAAGGCCAAGTTGTGGCGGGTTTGGGGGGTGGGATCACATTGGCAACAGGAGGGAATATGTGAATTAGGAGGCAGAAACAAAGGGGAGGAGAAGAGAAAGAAGAGGGGGGCCACTGCTGGCTCGAGACTCTCCTTTGAAACTCCCAACACATCCCCCCCGCCCCGGACGCACAACACCCTCCTACCCCCACCGTAAAAAGCTCTTTCTCAGAACAAAAGCCCTGTCACCGAAAGCACTTATTTAACAACAACAACAGCAAGATACACTAGGTACAAAAACATCTTTCTCAAAAATTTTTCTACTTCAATTCAACAAATATTTATTTTCCTGAAAAAGCAGAGATCTATAAAAAAATAGAAGCATGTGGATTTGTTGTTTGGTTTTGATTGAAAAGCCTATCGGCGCAACCAGGAGAACAGCATTGCCCCAGTGAGCCAAAGCACAATGGGAAAGCGCTTTTAAAATAGAAAAGAACACTAATATATAAATCCACCAAGGTGATTTTAAAACACAGCAGCACCTCCGTGCGAGAGTGGGGGATGGGTCTCATGCTCACAGGCAGCTTGTCTTCTGTCTTCTCTTCCCAGCGGGCTGCTTGGGCACACAACTTAACCCAGGGTGAGCCTCCGTCATGGCGGTGATAGGATGCGGGGACACATGTAAAACCGTCATTAATAAAGGCATACCCGGGGTACCTGGGTGGCTCAGTCGCTCGAGCTTCCGACTCTTGGCTCTCGGCTCAGGTCTTGATCTCAGGGTTGTGAGTTCAAGCCTCACCCTGGGCTCCACGCTGGCATGAAGCCTAGTTAAAAACCAAAACAAAAGGTATACGCCCCCCCTCCCCCATAAAGGTACACCCAACTAGCAAAAAAAAAAAACAATGTGAAAATTCATTTAGAAAGCACACGGGAGTCCAAAGAGCCACCTCTGGATAGAAAACGAACACTCACATGCCCCATCTGTAGAATGGTGGCTTCCATTGTCCTCTCAGGAGCTGCGATGCCGAAGGGGCTGGTCAAGAATCCAGGGGCCAACACGGTGGAAGAGAGATGCAGATCCCATCGGTGACGTGTATCATGCGGCATGTGGAGCTGGGCACATTGTGTCAGCTGGTACCAAGCAGGGTACAGCCGTAATGCCAGGTAGAGCTTTGCCAGGCAGAGCTTTGCCAGGCAGAGCTTTGCCAGGCTGGTGTCAGAGAGAGACAGCTGTACCCCAAGGCTGACAAGTCAGGGCGAGTGGGAGACAAGGGCAGGTGCTTTCTTGGACCCCGCGTCTTTGTGTACTGCAGCGGTGAGTGCGACAACCACGCTGGCTTGGTTAGTGTTGTTCTGAGCCGCTTCAGTCCCTTCAAGGATACTGCCAACCATTCCAGCATGTGCACATGTGCCATGAACACCGGAGGGGACTCCCGGGTGAGAGGGGTCCTCAGAGGGCGGCTTCCCCGTGTTCCTGCCTCACGGGGCGGAGAATGCCTCTCAGGCTCACTCGGGTTTCCTTCCTGACCTCGGAGCTCTCTGCCTCACTGCCTCCCTTCCTCTGCTTCTGTTCTCCGTCCCCACCCCACGCCCGCCCCACACACCTGCACCCAGGGGGGACCTACCATGCCCTCTGCCCGCTGCCCCATGCCCACAGACACTTCTTTGGTGAAGGCCATTCCCTGGCTTAATTATTGCAGATCTTCTTTGGCTTTTGGGTCTCCCAAAGTCCAAAGACTCTTCAGGTAATTAAACCTGGAGGGACAGGCCGAAAGAGACCCACCCCCCGGGCCTTTGGAACTGGGCTGGGCGATTAGGTCATAATTGATCTTTATTGTTGCAGCTGAAGATTATTTATCCTGTTGTCGAGGAGCCTTGTCACTGCTGCCCCACCCCAGGCTGGCCGGAGCCGAAGCTGACCCGCCCCAGAGCCCCGGAGCCCTGCCTTCAGCCTCAGCCAGGTGGACCTGGGGACAGTGGCTGGGCTGTTTACTCCCCGTCTCTCTGTGGGGGCCCCCAACCCCACCCCACCACTGACCTTACTGCATTTCTCACCCTCCTTGTCACTGCCACACCTTTTGTCTCTCTGGGCCATCTCAGCCCCTGGGCCTCCGGACTGTGATCAGCCCTCCTGGGGACCAAAGCCCAGGGTCAGAGAGGAGAAGCGCTCAGGCACGTCCCTACAGCAGCCTTTACTCCCAAGTTCTGAGAGCTTTCCCAGGCATGCCCTGGAAAGGAAACCAGGGCGGGAGGAATGAGGTTCCCTAGAAATATATTTAGATTTCCCAGTGGAGGGACGAGTGGGAGGGTGGAAGGCAGGACTGTGAACTACACTGGACATTCCGCTCCACTCTGTCCCCAAGGCACGGAGGCTCCTGCTGGAAAACAAACAATCCTCCCTGGTAAAATTCTTTTACCCACCAGTAAATCTCCCAGGGCTGTCCTGGGCCAGGGAGATTAATTATATTACTATTTGTGATAATAATACATCTTATAGCATACTCTAAAACATTTTTACTGATTTCATTTTGCTCACCCGCATGACCTCATTTGTCCGGAGCGATGAGGAAGGGCAGAGATGAGCTGTGTCATAAACAAGAGGGCTGGGGACAAGTCAAAGAGTGCCCTGCCTCTCCACCTCAGATCAATTATGCATTTCCTTATGACAATGTGGGGGTCTCCTCTGGGAGGTTGTGACTTTCACTTGCTGGGTTGAAATCCCCTGGTAAGACTACAGGGTGATGCATCGATACCCCGACAGGGGATTCAAGGTTTCCTACCTCTTTTAAGCGGCAGGCCCCTCCTGGGCTTGCCAGTGTCTTGCTCTAGAGAGCAGTACCCGCTCAGCGTGAGCACGGCTACCATTGTTCCACGCCCACTGTGTGCCAGGGTGTGTGGCCAGAGTTTACGTGAATTACCCTATTGGATTCCCTCAATAAATCCCAGTGGAAGCCTCTCTGATGACTCTTATCTCTCAGATGAGGTGATAGGATCAGAGAAGAATCTGCCCTAAGGTCACACAGCTAGCGAGAGGCCAGAGCCAAGATTTAGACCCAGGACCTCCCAGACTCTGGAGCAAATGCCTGAACTGAAAGACATCCTATGGCACATCCTATGGCACAAGACTATTCCCCCGAGCTAATGTGCCACCTGGTTAGAGTGGAGACATTGAAAAGAGAAACCAAAGGTCAGCAAAGATGAACTCAGCGTCAGAGAACGTGGAGCTGGGGTCCCTCCCAGAGGGCCTACTGATGACGACAGAATACAGGCGAGGAAATGGGGGCCCACAGAGACCCGAGTGACTTGCCCTAGACCAAATGGCAGAGCTAGAACGAGAGCCCGGGTATCCTGGCTTGCAGGTTCCGAGCTGTCCCCTCAGCCTCCACGGCCTGCCGTGTCAGAGGCCGTCAGCAGGATCTATGGTCATCACCCCTCTTCAGCCTGGGAAGAAACTTCTTGGACTAAAAATAAGCCCCCCAAAACACAAGCAAAGAAACAAGCAACTCCTCAAGTAATTGATGAGATCTCTGAGTTATGCTCCTATGAGTATCCTCATAAATGCCTGATACGTTCAACTCATGTGGTCCCCTAACCACAGCCCTCCATCCCCACCCCTGCTGTGTTGGAACTAGAGCAAAGAAACACCCAGACTGGCAGCGGGCCTCAGCACCCAAACGGAGCTTTGGTTTGCGATCTCAATCTGGTACGGAAGAGACGACTGTCCTAGCTGTAGCCCTGGAGTCCAGTGACCTCCATCTCACTGGTCACCCCTGCCCCGCTGCTGCCTGCACTTGCACCGGGGCCATTTTCTTAACTACGCAGGTCTCCAGTCCCTGGGGGTCTGTGTCCGGAGAGCAAAGAAGCCACACCCGCTTGGCGAGACCTGGGTGGGGGTTTTAGCGGGGGCGCCGCAATTCTGAGGAGCCGTCTGCAGACTGGCTGGAAAACTAGCTCTCGAGAAAAAAAGGTCCTGATGTGTAGAGACTACTAATTTTTATGGTGTAAAAACTGCTACAGTGGCTGATTGCAAGTTACCAATGGATTTAACATTCCTGAACATTCAGCACCTGGCCTTCGTGAACGGGCATGAGCTGGCCACAGCATACCATTGCCCCTTGCTATGCTGCCCACCTTTGGCTCCCAGATGTCCTTGATGCGGGGGCAGATTTTAGTTCCGTCTCAGTCCCTGGCAGGTGTCTGACAAACAGTCTAGGAAAACCAAATCCCAGACAGTACATCTCCCCAAGCTCCCAGGTTCCAGCCACAGGGGAAAGAAGCAAACAGTGTAAAGCCTTGATGTCTGAAAGGGTTTTTCTTCCAAGAAGTTCAAAGCAGTTGCTGTGTCTGATCTTACCTTATCCTCTCAACACCCTGGGAAAGTGGGGAGATGGCAGGAATGATTTTGGTATCCCTTCCTGAAAGATGGGGACACTGAGGCCCAGAAAGCTTTGACAGCTTGGTCAAGGTCACCAGCAGTTTGGAGCAGAGGCTGGAATGGGAAGCTCCATCCTGCCTTTCGTTCTCAACCTCGTGGCCCCTTCCCCCACTCTGTTGTCTCCTGACCCCGCAGAGCAGGCAGATGCGGATGGAGAGGCATAAGATCTCGCTGTGGTTTTCCCAGACGGATCCCAGGCCGTACTTCCCAGCTCTCCCAGTCTCAGACCACACACCCTTAGCACCTCCAGGGGAGCTGGCCCGACAGGCTTCCCTTGGGGTTGTGCCAGCTCTGTCTCCGCTCATTAGCAGGTCTGTTTCCAGGTGGATCCACCATGGGGTCATTAAGGCAATAAACAAGTTCCCGATTGTCGGTGGGCTGGACCTGGCACCCCCCCCACCCCCCACCCCGCCCCGTTCCCTGCATTGTGTGGAGTTCCAGCGGGCCCACACAACCCCCGAAACAATGCCTCACTTCCTCCCAGGAAGCTGCAGACCCGAGCCAGTCTCCTGGGCTCGCCCACGTGCTCTGGCCAAGCCATTGTGTCCAAGACGGCCGGGTCCAGCCATTCCCATGACCAGGGTAATTACATCCTCTCTGCCGTCCAAAAGTAGGAGGGCAAGGGGTCGGGGGCCAAAGAGCCATAGCTCCCCATGGCTCCCAAACCTCCCAGTCCCTGGCCAGCAGGCCTGTGGTCCCCGATGACCATTTGGATTCCATACCTCAGCCTCTCCCCGGATCAGGGGTACAAAGAAGACCCTGGAAACACATGCAGGCTGGAGCCCTAACCAAGCTTCTCAGCCCTCCCGGCACCCCTTTCTCTCTCTGTTTGGCTAGGATTGTTCCCTGTGTCCCCAAAGTGTTCTTGTATATATCCCCAGGGAGGGGCTGAGTGGTGGCACAGAATAGGGCCCATCAATAATGTGACCAACAAGGACATCCGGCTTTGCAGACGTTTGTCTGGTGGAGAGGAACGCTGACCAGCCCAGGGTGTTCTTTCTCAAGGGAGTCTAATGGGTCCTCAGTGGGGCCTATGCCACAGTCACGGCCAATTTGGATTTCTTTCTTTTAAACAGCTCTGTTTAGGAATGATGTCTTAGGGAGAGGAAGGGACCTGGGACAGGTGGGGTAGGATCTGAAAGGAAGATGAAACTCGCGGTGGGGACAAGACCAAGAAGCCTAGGTCAGGTCTGTGAAACTTCATGGGCAGCCCGGAGAGCCTGCCCCTGGGGGTCCACGGGAGAAGAAGTGTTGAGGTCGGAAGGCAAAGGTGCCAGCAGCTCTGTGTGTAGTCTCTTGCCCTTGCCAAGACCCAGCAAGAGCCGGTGAGGCTGATGTGTTTAGTTGAGAGCCAACTCTGCATCCGCTGAACGCAGTCTGCGCAGGCTGCTGGGCTTTGGCCCAAAGCCCTTACCTGAGGGAGCATCGACAGCTCATCCTCGCAGCCAGCTGGTAGCAGGTACGGAAGGCTCTGGATTGTGGAGGCTGATGAAGAAAGGTCTTGGCTGGGGGTGGCAGGTGGGAAGGACACGCTGGGAAAGCAGCTTTTCAGAGCGCGGAGCCTCTGCTGTAGGATGGCTTTGGGGTATGTTGGAAATATGTTGGAGGGGTGGGAAGATGGAGACGGAGACTGGCTTCTAACGTGGAACACAGCAATGTTGCCTTTTGGTTTTCTTTTCTTTCTTTCTTTCTTTCTTTCTTTCTTTCTTTCTTTCTTTCTTCTTTCTTTCTTTCAAGTTTATTTATTTATTTATTTTGAGAGAGAGAGAGAGAGAATGAGAGAGAGAGAGAGCGAGGGAGGGGTAGGGACAGAGAGAGGGGGACCGAGAACCCCAAGCAGCCCCCATACTCTCATTGCAGAGCCCGACACGGGGGCTCGAACTCACGAACTGCGAGATCATGACCTGAGCCGAAATCAAGAGTCAGACGCTTAACCGACTGAGCCACCCCAGTGCCCCATCTTTTTAAATTAACTTCATTGGGATATAGCTTACTTAAAATGAAATACAACATTCCTAAGGGTACAGTTCAATAAGGTTTTACAAATATTTAAACCTATGTAATCACCACCACAATCAAGGTAAAGAACAGTTTCACCACCCCCAGCAAGCTCCCCTGTGCCTCTTTGCAGCCAACCTCCCTCCAGCTACTGCTGTGGTTTCTGTCACTATAGAATACTTTTGCAAGTTCAAGATTTTCATAGAAACAGAACCATAGAGTTTGGACCCTTTTGTATCAGGCTTCACCCAGTTGTTCCATGTAGAAGTAGTTTGTTTCCTGTCATTGCTGAGTAGTAGTCTACTCAGCTTTAGCACATTTTGTTGATCCATTCACATATTAATAGACATTCGGGTTATATCCAGTTTGGGACTGTTATGAATACAACTTCTGACGACATTAGTGTAAAAGTCTTTGTGGATATAAATTTTCTTTTCTTTAGCTTTATTTATTTATTTTGAGAGAGAGAGAGAGAGTGCGCACATGCAGGGGAGGGGCAGAGAGAGAGAATCCCAAGCAGGCTCCTCACTGTCAGTGCAGAGCTGGAGGTGGGGCTCCAACCCACGATCTGGGAGATAAAGAGTTGGACGCTTAACTGACTGAGCCATCCAGGCACCCCATGTGGATATATATTTTCATTTCTCTTGGCTGTTCTATTTAGTAGGGGAATTATTAGGTTATATGTAGGTGTATGTTAACTTTATAAGAAATTGCCAAACTATTTTCCAAAGTGGGTGTAGCCTTTTACACACCCACCAACATTACAGGGGAGTTCTGGTTCCTCTGCACCCTTGCTCACACTTGTATTGTCCATCTTTTTTCCTTTTAGCCATTCCAATAGGAGCGTAGTAACATCTCACTGTGTATTTAATTTGCATTTCGTTGATAACTAATGCTGTTGAATGTGGCTGTTGGCCATTGATATATTTTCTTGGTGAAGGGATTGTTCACAACCTTTGTCCATTTAAAAAACTGTATTCAGTTGTTTGTCTTCTTATTATCGAATTGTAAGAATATATACATTATACTTTAATTATATATTCTGGGAGCACCTGGCTGGTTTAGTCTAGAGCGTGCGACTCTTGATCTCAGGGTCGTGGGTTCAAGCCCCCCACTGGATGTGGAGATTACCTAAAAATAAAATATTTTTTTAAAATTATATATTCTTAATATATCTTTATGTATTCTGAATATAAGTCTTTTGTAAGATACATGTTTGTAAATACACAGGTTATGACTGGTGACTTCCTTTTTTTTGTTTTCCAAAAGCGTCCTTTGAAGAGCAGAAATTTCTAATTTCAGTGGAGTCAATTTTATCGTTTCTTTCCTGGTGTCCTTAGACATCTTTCTTATCCCAAGGTCACAAAGATTTTCTCCTGTGTTTTCTTTTAGAATTTTATCATCTTAGCTGTTCTGTTTAGGTCTATGATCCATTTCTAGTTTATTTGGCATGTGTTGTGAGGTTGGGGTCAAGGTATATTTTTTTCCATAAGACTCTACAGTTCTTCCAGCATCATTTGTTCAAAAGATATCCTTTCTTCTTTAAGTTACCGTGGCACGCTTGTTGACAATCAATTGACAAAACACCTGTAGGCCTATTTCTGGACTATTTTGTGTCACGCATGTATATGTCTGTCCTTATACCGATGCCACACTGACTTGACTACTACAGCTTTATAGTAGGCCTTGAAGAAGTAAATGTAAATATAAATAAATATAAATATAAATATATACATATATTTATAGGCCTTGAAGAAATAAAGATAAATAAAATAACGCCTACCTTGCTCCTCTTTTTCAAGATTGCTTTGGCTATTCTAGGGCCTTTGAATTTCTACAGAAATTTTATTTTTTAATTAAAAAATATTAATTTATTTTGAGAGAGAGAGACAGAGAGAGGAGGGGTGGGGCAGAGAGAGAGGGAGAGAGACAGAATCCCAAGTGGGCTCTGTGCTGTTAGCGCAGAGCCCCGTGCAGGGCTCGATCTCATGAACCATGAGATCATGACCAGAGCTGAAATCAAGAGTTGGATGCTTAACTGACTCAGCCACCCAGGTGCCCCTCCACATAAATTTTAGAGAAAGCTTGTCAATTTCTGCAAATATTACAAAAAGTTGTCTTATTCTGTTGGGGCTGCTGTCACAGAATTCTAGGCTTACCATTGACTTAAACAACGGAAATGTACTTCTCACACTTCTGGATGCCGGGAAGTCCAAGATCAAGGGACTGGTAGATTCGGTGTCTGGTAAGAGCCTGCTTCCTGGTTCATAGCTGACTGTCTTCTCATTGTGTCCCCACAGGGAAGAAGGTGTAAGGAAATCTCTCTGGGGACCTTTTTTTTTTTTTTTTTATAAGGGTACTAATCCTATTTGTGAGGGCTCTGTCTCCATGACCTAATCACCCTCCAAAGGCCCCATTTCCTAATATTATCACACTGGGAATAGGGTTTCAGCATATGAACTTGGGGGTAGGAGGGGGGACACAAACTTTCAGTCTATAGCAGTTATTATGATTGGGATTACACTGAATCTGTAAATCAATTCTAGGAAACTTAACATTTTAACAATATTGAGTCTTCATATCCATGAACATGGCATATCTCTTCATTCATTTAAGATCTTTAAGTGCTCTGATCAATATGTTATAGTTTTCCATGTAAGTGTCTTACATATCTTTTATTAAATTTATCTCTAAGTATTTCATATTTGTTGATGCTACTATAAATGACACCTTTTAATTTTCCAATAGTTTGTTCTAAGTATATACAAATACGAGTAATTTTTTTTTTTTTTTTTGGTATATTGATCTTGTATTCTGCAGCTTTGCCCAACTGATTTATTAGCTATCGTAGGTATTGTTGTTGTTGTTGTTGTTGTTGTTGTTGTTGTTGTAAATTACCTAGAGTTTTCTGCATTCATATCATTTTAGCCATGAATAAAGACCATTTTATTTCTTCCTTTACTGACTGTATGCCCTGGATTCGTGGATTATCCCATTTTGTATATTAGTGGGTTCTACTTGCAAAAATTTTGTTAAGGCATTGTGTCTATTGTTCAGGAGGGTTATTAATCTGTAGGTTTTTTTTCCTTGTAATATCTCTGGCTGTGGCATCTGGGTAACGCTGGACTCATAAAATGAGTTGGGAAATATTCCTCCCTCCTCTGTGTTCTGAAACAATTAATATATAGTCGGTATTATTTCATCTTTATTTTTTTCCTGAGTTTATGACTTTATTTACTTTTTATGAATATCATTTATTGTCAAGTTGGCTTACATACAACACCTAGTGCTCATCTCAACAAGTGCCTTCCTAAATGCCCATCTCCCATTTTCCCCTCTCCTCCACCCCTATTATTTCATCTTTAAATGATTCATAGAATTTTGCCAATTTTTTTTGAACTTATGAATTCACATCTTTAATAGATAAAGAGCTATTGAAATTTTCTATTTTTTCTTGGGCCAGTTTTTCTAACAGGTGGTTTTCAAGTAATTTGTCCATTTCAGGTAGTTGCCAAATTTATTGTATACAATTGTTTATAATACCCCTTTCTTATCTTTTTAATGTCTGTAGGATCTGAAGTGATGCTCCCTCCCTTTCATTCTTGATATTGGTAATTTGTATCTTTACTCTTTGGTTGTTAATCAATGTAGCTAGAGGTTTATCAATTTTATTGATCTTTTTGGAGAACCAGTCTTTGCTTTCATTGATTTTCTTCATTGTTGGTCTGTTTCCTATTTCACTGATTTCTAGTCTTATCTTTATCATTTTCTTCCTAACATTGCCTTTTGAAGGTTATAGAAGGGCATAGGTTCCTACACCCACCTTCAATCATAGATCATGGAGGGTCCAAAGGGAAAAGGGTCTTCGAAGTAATTTTGTCCAACCCTTTCATTTTATAGGCAAACAGAAATCCAAGGGGGACAAGTTTTTCCTCAGGCCACTTAGTTTTCTTTCAAGGCCGGCTCATTTATTAATTTACTTATTCTTTCTTCATTAATATGGTCTTATTCATTCATGTAAGGCATAATCGTTGAACTTACACTATGGGTGTTCTGTTCTAAGAAGATGAATAAGTCATAGTCTCTGTCTTCAAAAATCTCCCAACCTAGTGAGGGAGATAGCAAGTAATCAGACAAGTACAGTGCAGGACCGATACATAACGGAGGTGTTCGTAGGGTGCCATGAATGCACCGAGGAAAGAATGACAAAGTCTAATCACTGGTGTGAAGATGAGGGTGGAGGTTGGTCAGGGCAGAATTGAGAAAAGACTTTGAAAATGGATTGAGCAAGCAAAGTAACTCCTCTTCACTCCAGAAAGAGCTCTGTGAATCTACTAAATATTTGTTTCAATGAAGCAAATAGAGGGACACCTAGGTGGCTCAGTCGGTTAAGCGTCCGACTTCGGCTCAGGTCGTGATCTCACGGTTCGTGGGTTCGAGCCCCGCGTCAGGTTCTGTGCTGACAGCTCCGAGCCTGGAGCCTGCTTCGGAGTCTGTGTCTCCCTCTCTCTCTCTCTCTCTCTCTCTGCCCCTTCCCTGCTCACACTCTGTCTCTGTCTCGCTCTCTCTCTCAAAGAAATAAACATTTAAAAACTAAAATAAATAAAGCAAATAGAAAGCAAGACAAGTTTTGATGAGAAGCCATCAGTTAATCAATTAGCTAATTTTGTGTCCAGCATCATGCTAAGAACACAGTTATGCAGATGATTCAATCCTGTTTTCTAGAGAATAAGTGTTCTCTCAGATTCCCACTCACTGATTTTCTTTTTTGCAGATGGCTGATCCCATCCATAGAAGGTAAATATATTTAGAAGGTGTAGAGTGATCTTACTGATACTGACGTCCTTCTCTATTATCTGCTTACCTATTGCTGCATAACAAATTACCCTGAAACTTAGCAACTTAAAACAATAAGCATTTATCATCTCACACAGTTTCTGAGGGTCAGGAATCCGGCCGTGGCTTAGCTGAGTGTTTCTGGCTCCAGGTCTGACAGCAGGTCTTTCATGAAAGCGGCTGGGGCTACTACAGTCTCTAGGGATTTGACGAGGGCTCGAGGCTCCCTTTCCAAGCTTGCTGGCTGTGGGCAGGAGGCCTCACCATGTGGGCCTTTCCATAGACGCGGCTTGACGTGTGGGTGTCTGCCCCCAGGAAAGAATAATCCAGATGTCACTCTGCCTTTTATGAGCTGGTCTCCAAATCACACACCTTTGCCTTATGCTGTCCATTAGAAGTGTCATTGAGTCCAGGGGTACCTGGATGGCTCATCCAGAAGAGCATAAGACTCTTGATCTTAGGGTTGTAAGTTTGAGCCCCACAGTGGGTGTAGAGATTACTAAAAAATAAACTAAAAAAAAAAAAAAAGTGTCACTAAGTCTAGCCCACACTCAGTGAGAGGAAATTACATTAGGGCAAAGACATGCACACCAAAAAGTGGGGACAATTTGGGGCCATTTTAGAGACTTACTACCACAGGTACCCTCATATGCTGACTAAAATATTAACAATCTGGGGGTGCCTGGGTGGCTCAGTGGGTTAAGTGGCCGGCTTCGGCTCAGGTCATGATCTCGCGGTCCGTGAGTTCGAGCCCCGCGTCGGGCCCTGTGCTGATAGCTCGGAGCCTGGAGCCTGCTTCAGATTCTGTGTCTCCCTCTCTCTGACCCTCCCCCGTTCATGCTCTGTCTCTCTCTGTCTCAAAAATAAATAAACGTCAAAAAAAATTTTTTTAAATATTAACAATCTGGAAGCTTAATGACACTAAGATTGAAATGGCCAAGTCACCTTTGCCACTCTTTCTTTCTTTCTTAAGATTTTATTTTTAAGTAATCTCTACTCCCAATGTGGGGCTCAAACTCACAATCCCAAGATCAAGGGTCACATGCACTACCGACTGAGCCAGCCAGCTGCCCTTACACATGGAACTTTCAAGGGCTTACTTCTTTTTTTTTTTTAACATAATTTATTGACACGTTGGTTTCCATACAACACCCAGGGCTCATCCCAACAAGTTAAAGGGCCTACTGCTCAGAAGTTAAAGTATTTTGTAGAATCTAATCCTCTTTATAGATATTATACTATTACATCCTCAAATAAGATGTAATAGTTTTACTGAGAACTGTATCCAGCCCCATACTGGGAGAAATACCTTAGATACAGGAGGCAATTTCAAGGAATCTTCTAGAAGGATATAATCATTATCCTTTGGCAGTTTAGAATTCTGCAGAATTATGACTTTATTTATTCTAGGGACTGATGCAGCAGTTAATAAGACAGAAGGGAGTGGGGATGATATTATGGACTGAATGTTTGTATTTCCCCCAAATTCATACCTTGAAGCCCAAACCGCCAATGTGGTGGTGTTTGGAGATGGGGCCATTGGTAGTGAAGTAGATTTAGATGAGATCATGAGGGAGGGGCCCCCATGATGGGATTAGTTCTTATAAGAAGAGGGAGAGAGATGAGAGCTGTCTCCTCACCAAGTGAAGAGACAGGCAGAAGGCGGCCATCTGTAAGATAGGAAGAGACTTGTCATCAGGAACCCAAATAGCTGGCACTTTGATCTTGGAATCCCAGCCTCTAGAGCTGTGAAAAATGAATTTCTGTTATTTAAGACACCTACCCTGTGACATCTTGTCATAGTGGCCTGAACAGACTAATTTAATTTTTTTTCTTTTAATTTTTATTTATTTTTGACAGAGAAAAAGACAGAGCATGAGTGGGGGAGGGGCAGAGAGAGAGGGAGACAGAATCTGAAGAAGGCTCCAGGCTCTGCACTGTCAGCACAGAGCCCGATGTGGGGCTCAAACCCACAGACCTCGAGACCATGACCTGAGCTGAAGTCAGACGCTAAACCGACTGAGCCACCCAGGCGTCCCTTGAACACACTCATTTAAAGGGCGACTGCCACCTGACTGAGTAGAAGCAAGACTGAATTCACGGTGTTAGCATTCTACAGGGTGTTCAGTGGTAGAGAAACCTACAGGCTTTCAAGACGCTGTCGGTCTGCAGAGGGGCAGGGCTGATGGAAGGGAACTCCCCGACAGCTGAAGAAGTTACTGAAAATGTGACTGGGGAATATGGAAGTAAACATCTAGAGGGCCAGCTTGGAGTGCTAAGCCAATAGTAGAATATTCGGAAAGAATCACACTGTTGGAGGAGGGGTAGGGTCACTCTGGTCATTGGTGTAGATTGCACTGATGAAGGAGTGTTTTTAAGAGAATATTCTCCCCTTTGCATATAGGTTGTCATGAAAAAGATATTTAAAGTGGGAACAAGTGCTAAGACCTAGTTTACTTTTCTGAGACTCAAGAGAACAGAACACAGCAAGGAGGCTTGTATAGAATCAGAGTCCAGCCACAAAATGCAGAGTCCAGCCACAAAGTGACGGTGCCCACCCTTGTGCACTCTGGTGACAAGGAAGGGCTCTCTCTCTCTCTTGCCTAAAGGAGTAACCCAGCTGTTATATAATTCTTCTCTAAAAGTTCTCGGAAAGCTATGATTCCATGCTTGAGTCAAAACCAGAGAAAGTTTTGGGGGAGACCTACATGCTAAAGAGAGCTGATTCAGCTGCCATAACAAAGGTCAATGTCACTGTGGCTTATACCCGATAGCAATTTATTAGTCTCTCCTGTAATTGTCCAAGAATAGGCAGTACAGAACGGTATAGGGGCTCCGTGGTATTAGAGACCCATACTCCTTTTTTTTTTTTTTTAAGTTTATTTACTTATTTTGAAAGAGAGAGAGCACGTGTGAGTGGGGAAAGGGCAGAGAGAATCCCAAGGAGGCTCTGCACTGTCAGCATTATGCGAGATGGGGGACTCAAACCCACCAACAGTGAGATCATGACCTGAGCTGAAATCAAGAGTTGGCCGCTTAATCGACTGAGCCACCCAGGCACCCCCAAACTCCTTTTTCAATGCCCTTCATTCATCTCATGGCCTTCTAGGCTATCCCACAACTGCAAGAACTCCTGTCCCCATACCCACATCCCAGCCGGCAGAAGGGAGAAAGAGAGAATGGAAATACACTTTATTGTTAAGGATATGACCAGGAAGTTGCATATACCATTCTGCGTAGGTCCTATGAGGCAGAACCAGCATGTTGTAGGTTTCACTTCTGCCTAGGTTCTATTGGGCAGAACCCAGGGGCTGTATTTCACGGCAAGGGAGCCTGGGAAATGCAGTCTTTTGATACAAGCCTAAACTTGTATTATTCTAGAAGGGAAAAACACACTGGGGGAACAACTGGCAGTCTTGGCCATAACGACCTCCTATAATCTTGTCTGCAAGGAAGGCAGGTCAGATCGGTCAGAGCCAGGTAAATATCATATCTTTTTACCAGACTATAAACTGTAAGAGAGCAAGGGCCCTAGCTCTCTTTGCTCTTCACTTGATCCTCATTTCTTAGCCTAATTCCTGGCACAGAGTAGCTTCTCAATACAGACATTAAATAAATGAATGAATGAAAGACAGCTAGACGGAAGAATTCAGAGACCCTTCATTGTGCCTTTCCCCCAGGACTTTTGTTGCATGAATCGAGACCACTTGGTTTCTTGTTAAAATGCAACCTGAGGAGGTCTGTTGAGAGATTTTCACAAAGTGAAATTTCCTACCCACCAGATCCACCCTGACAAGTGGTGTGGTTTCTTTAGACGCTTGCTCTGATGTCTACTGATGGTGAACTTTAGGTGACTGAGTCCACAGAGAGCAGTTTGATGGCGTGTGATAGGAGAAAGCTGGGCTCCTCCATAACTCAAATGTGTTATTATTGTAAGCAAACCTGGTATCTTCCCGAGAGAATTTTATCCCAAGGTCTCCCATGTTACACAGATTGATTCTTAGAGATAGGAGGGGCCCACTTTGGAGCAAATGGGGCATCTGTTGGGAGTTGCTGGGCGGGCTCGAGGAGCCAAAACATCCAGCCTCCTCAGCTTGGGGTCCGGGTTAGCCTGGCAGCTGTCCCCTGAGGGCTGTGTTTCCAGCCTCCGCATTTAATAAGCTGAGAGAATTGAAAACAGTAAAATATGGAAGATAATACACCAGTCAATAAAAAGATAAAGTAAACTAAGAAGAAATAAAAAGATGGTAAAAACGGTAAAAAAAAAAAAAAAAAAAAAAAAAAAAGGCAGCGGGCAAAGTGATAATATGAACTAAAAATAAACCAAACAAACTAAAAAGAAATGAAAAGATAGAACAAAGACACGATAAGGCAAAGGTTAGAAATAAAAGATGGAGAATAAAAAGATAATACAATAACAATAAATCTAGAAGATAAGATGAGATAAAAGCAACTAGTATGAAATGGCTAGAACAAAGACGAAGAAGAGATTAAAAATGACAGAGATAAGTAAAATCATTAAAACCAGAAAAATAAAAGACTAAAGGGATTAAAACAATAAAATGTGTTAAAGCAATACCAAAAGGAATAAAAAATTTAAAAGACTAGGCTATGGGGGAAGAGAGTAATAGATCAATTTTGTTTCAAATTAAAATAATGCAACCATGCTAGTACAAAAGCCTACCCCCCTTTCACAGACACACTCTGAGTCCAGGCAGCCTCAAGGTTGTGCAGACCTCCCAACCTTTAAGCATCCATGTTAATTTGCTACCCTTACAAAGCACCATGGACTGGGGGGCTCGCGCAGCAGACATGTATCTGCTCACAGTTCTGAAGGCTAGCAGTCTGTGAGGGGTGGTTTCTTCGGAGGGCCACGAGGGAAGGATCTGTCTCAGGCCTCTCTCCGTGGCTTGTAGACGGCCATCTTCTCCCTGCGTGTCTGTGTAGAGATGTCTTCTTATAAGGACACCAGTCCTGTGGATTTACAACCCACCCTAATGACCTCATTTTAACTCAGTTACCTCTGCAAAGACCCTGTCTCCAAGTAGAGTCACCTTCTGAGGTACTGGGGGCTTGGAAAGATGAATTTGGAGACCCAGTTCAGCCCATAATAGCATCCATGCAAGGAGTGCCTGACAGGATACCCTCCAGGCAGAGAGCAGGACCTTTGACCTCTTGCTTGGTTTAGGGCCTCTGACAGAACGGATTTTTTTTTTCTCCTTGATTTTAGTTGCTGACTAATATTCTTCATTTCACTTGGACCCACAGGGCGATAAGGCTGAGTCCTAGAAAGATAAGGTTCTGGAGTCCATAGCCTATTTTCTCTCGTGATGTTAGGGTTGCTGGGAGCAAGAAATATCCTGGCAGGCAGTCTCCTATGGCTAATGGAGAGGCCCATCCATGAGGCGGGGCTGGTGCGCCTGGCTTCTCCTGCCAAGAAGCTTCTGCTCTGGCTAGAAGCACTCGCGAGATGGAGGGTGATTTCCAATTCCCCCTAAGCCAACAGCATGATCTCTAGTGGGGTTTTGGAGCTTATATTTCATTGTCTTCTGCCTTTTCCAAACAGGGAAGCCTGGGAGAGCTGGACCCCAGAGCACTTGGGGATGAGTTTTCTATACTTGGTTTCTCTCTTGCTCCGAGGTAGAGTTCAGAACCGTGTGCAGTAGAGAGAAGCCTGAAAAATCCTCCTCTTATCCTGGAGAAGAGAAAACACAGACCCGTGGAACAGGCAAGCCAAAGATCACCTAGTTCAATATCCTCGTTAATAGTTGAGGAAACAGAAATCCAGGAAGGAAAGATTTGCCCCAAAGCATTCTCTCTCTCCCTCTTGCACACGCACACATACACATTCATGCACACTGGGCAGGCGCACAGAGCCCAGGCCCAGCTTCATGGGTATTCACCCTGTGCAGTTGCATAGGGCCCCGTGCTCAGGAGGGCCCTGCGCTTGATTTAATGCTCTGTTACCACCATCCTGAATTCTTAATAACTTTGCAACAGGGGCGCTACCTAACATGTTGCAGTGGGCCCTGCAAGTCTCGGAGGCAGCCCTACCCCCTGACTCTGATCAGGAAGGAAGCCCCAGCCACTCAAGCTCTTTTTGACCACAGGCTGTCCAAAGCAGAGACTCGCTTACAGTTCTTGGCACAAGATAAGCCCTTCAGAAAAGAAGGAAGGGGAGGATGCCTTTGCTTCAGGCCCAGAGGCGCTCTCTCTAGCCAGAGTGAGTTCTTAGCTAGGGCGTGAACCTTACAGTCACCCACCTTGAATCTCCAGCCTGCAGACTGGGCCTGTCCCAGTCCTGTGTTCTTCAAGATCCCCTGTCTCCCTGGCAGAAACCCAAGGGGGCGGGACAGGGGAGGGATGAAAGGAAAGTGAAAGTATCAGCCTCTCTGGATGGCCTCTCCTCCTCCTCCTCCTCCTCCTTCCTCCCTCCCCCCCCTCCGTTGCCATGGTGACCAGAACAAAGCCTCTCTTTCCCCTCTTTTCTGGATTGTTAATTGTCTTTACTCCATGGTGCCTTTGTTAATTGTTGCCAGTCCCTCCCAGGATGGGGATCTAGGTCTCCTCGAGACAGGAAAGAGGGTTAAAAAAAGTTAGGTGATGGGGGTGGGGCACTATAAACCGGTGGGGGGGGGGGGGGCCGGGGGGAGGAGAATGAGGAGGCAACCCCAGGATTTCCTAAATTCCCCCGGGCTCCTGGGAAGGGAATACACTCTTCATTTCTTTCCCTCTCTCCCTCAATCAGCTGCCGGTTCAGGTGGGACCCAAGCCCCCGCCCTGTGGGAAGGAACAGGAGTGAACCAGAGGAGGAGACAAGACAACAGCCATTGTGCGGTGACCAACTGTGTGTGAGCCTGTGTGTGGACACCCCCCGCGGGAGGTAGCCCTGCCTTTGCACCCATTCCAAATCGATCAGTAAGACATGGGGCCTGATTTTTGCCCCCGGTATTTGGACTACTAAGAGTTAAATTTACTGGGAGAGAATGTTTGCTAGCTCTGGAGGTGAGAAGTGTTACTTCATCCCTCTTCCCCAAGCTCAATTCCTCATGGTAGCTAAACATGGGAAGAATGGAGTGGAGAAGTTTTGGAAGAGAGAGAGAGAGAGAGTGTGTGTGTGTGTATATATGTGTGTAAAAAGGACTCAAGTCACTGGCATTAGGGGAGCATGTACACTGAGTGAGGTCCCTGTGTGTGTGCACACAAGTGTGTTGGTCAGTCCCCTGTCCTTGGAGACAGTCCTCCATTTGGGGGACAGGGAGCCAACTGTCACGTAAGAGGAGAGAGCTGTTTCTAGTCCTAGGGCCTGGGCCAAAATCTAGGCTGTTGAATAATATTCCAGTGCTAATTTATATGGTTCAGATTCTAAGGACCACAAAACCCCATAAGAAGCAAAACAGGATGGTATAGCAGAAAAAGCCTGGCTTTGAGAGCCAGAAAACCTGGGTTCAAATGTTGGCCCTTCCCAGTCTTCACTGTGCAGTTCTTGGAAACTTTCCTTCCCATCTTGGGGTGTCATTTTCCTCCTCTGTAGAATGGAACAGTCTCCATCTTCACAGAGCTGTTGATAGCTTAAAGGAGATCATGTGTGTTAAGTGCCAGCCTTGGGCAAGATACCTCTTCTTTCTGTGCACAAAGAGGGGAGATAGAAGTTGGTTCTGGAAGGCTGATCCCTTCCAGATTTTATATTTTCAGATTCTGCTGGGCAAATGATTCACATTCTGTGAATCCACCTGTTATCACCTTGATTTGCTTCCATATCCACGTGGGACTCTCGGGGGAAACTCAAGTAGAACTGAGTAGAGTCCCACTAAGCTCAGCCTGAAGGGAGTGCCTGACTCTGAAAGATGGCTCCTGGAGCACCCACAAAGGCCATCAGATCTCAGAGCTTCTGCCTGGCAAGTCTGGCTATAGGTATCTCCAGAAAAGCACTTCCTCAGGGCGCCTGGGAGGGTCAGTCCGTTAAGCGTGAACTTGGTTTTGGCTGAGGTCTTGATCTCTCTGTTCAAGGGTTCAAGCCCTGCAACCCTCTGAGTGTGGAGCCTGCTTGGGATTCTCTCTCTCTCTCTCTCTCTCTCCTTCTCTCTCTGTCCCTCCCCCACCTCCAAATGAACTTAATGCTTATTTATTTTTGAGAGAGACAGAGACAGAGCACGAGTGGGGGAGGGGCAGAGAGAGAGGGAGCCAACAGAATACGAAGCAGGCTCCGGGCGGCTCAGAGCCATCAGCACAGAGCCCAACGTGGACCCATGAGCTGTGAGATCATGAGCTGAACTGAAGTCGGACGCTTAACCGACGGAGCCACCCAGGCGCCCCAAAATAAATAAACTGGGGGAAAAAAAGAAAAGAAAGGAAAAGAAAAGAAAAGAAAAAAGAAAAGAAAAGGAAAGGAAAAGAAAAGAAAAAAGAAAAAAAAGAAAAGCACTTCCTCCGTAGGATGAAGAGTTGGTGCTCAGACAAGCTCCACTAGGCTGGGCCTACCCTGAGCTGACCCAGCTGACAAGCATCCTCCTCTTCACGGAGAAAATGGAAAATGTTAGGTGCCACGGCCTGGGGAAAAGCAGGAGAGACCTTGAGGCAAAGCGAGACAGGGATTTCGCGGCTCTTTCCTTCTTCCAGCTCCTCAGCTCACTTTCTCTCTGGAGCTTTCTCCCCCTCACCTGTTCCTGTAACACTGAGGAAAGCAATTCACACCATTCCGTGAATTTAATCCCCTTAATCTTTCTCCCATGGGCATTTGCATTGGCCCCTTTGTCTCTAACCTTGGAGGTTAAAGGGAGCAGTGGGGAACCCCGGCACCCCTGGGCTCCACAGCCCCCACCGCAGGCGTCTCAGGAGGGCTTGGCAGCTACATGAAGTGGATTGGAGATCACACTGGCTGCAGCCAAAGTCATTCCTTCAGCAATTATTTTTTGAGCATCTACAAGGGGCTCTGGAAATTAAATGGAAAATAGAGCAGACGAGGTTCTTCCCTCACAGAGCCCACAGTCTAGAAGGGAAACAGGAAAAAAGAAAGCCACACGGAAGCAGAAAACAGATAAATTAAGTACCAAGCGTGGTGAGTGCTATGAAGGAGGCAAATGGGCCGTGAGCAGGAGAATAAAGTGTGGAGGATGATCTTGGCGGGGTGGGAGGAGGTGGGGAAGGGAAGATAAAGAGAGGAACATTTGTGTTGAGACCAGAGGATGAAAGGGAGGTTGCTCTGGGAAGAGCAGTGTTTGGGGAAGTGCTTTCCAGGTAAAGAGATATTTATAGGGCTTGAAGTCTGGGTAAAGGCAGATCTTTCAATATAGAGATCTGATTGGGATTGGGCAAAGTTTGTAAGATAACAGTTCAGGATTGGAGGATACAGCGAGGGGAGGGTCTTGCAAAATAAACAATTGTTTGATAAGCTAGTGGTTTGCCAGGTTAAGCAAACTATTGTCCCGAGAAGGGGGTTTGAGCAGTCTATTGTTCAGATAAATTGATTTTCAGGAAGTTCCTGGAGCAAATAATAAAATTATTTACCGGTTTACGGCCTTATCTTCCTGGGCAAGAAATGTCTGGAACAAATATTAAAGTCATGTCGATGTAAGCAGCCTTCGTGAAATTATGTGACTGCAGGTGGTCTCAGTTCTCCGAAGCAGTGAGGCTTTGGTGGTCTAGTTGAGAGATGAGGACGATCTGGGCCAGGGTGGGGACAGGGAAGACAGAGAAGGGGAGGACTGGGACATATTTGTGGAGACAGATCAACAGCAGTCACTAATTTGGGTGGATGGAAAGAAAGAATCAAGGATGGCTCCTAGATTTTCGGCTCAAACCTCGGGGTGGTACCATTTCCTGAGATGGGAAAAATTTTACAGGGTATATACATAGGCTTGGGGGTGATGGTTAGAGGTCCACTTTGTAACATGTTAGGGTAAGGATGTCTGTGAGATCCTTGGGTAGAAACGTCAAGTGGGTGGTCAGATACAGGAGTCTGAGGTGCACTAAGGCGTCTTGGAGATTTACATAAAAAATTGGGAGACTCATCAGTACAGAGCTGGTATTTAAAGCCATGGAAACATGAAATTTCACCTATGGAGAGAAGGTAGAGAGGAAAATGAGATACAGAAGGGAGTCAATGGGAAACACTGATGCGGAGATGAGGAGGAGGAGGAAGGAATATAGATAAGGGAGGGCGAGAAAGGGCAACCAGTAAGGTCAGAAGAAATTTAGGGGGTGTAGAGTCATGAAGTGAGTGTTTCAAGGAGGGAGTGGTCAGCTAGGTCAAATAGTGTCATTTTGATGGGTGTTCCCAGGAAATGAGGTAGTAATATAGAAAGACCTAGAATCTTCAAACAACTTCCTCCCATCACTGACTGGCCATGACCTTGAGTTTCATTCTTCTTACCTCTAAAATGATGGGGCACCTGAGTGCCTCAGTCAGTTAAGCACGCAACTCTCGGTTTCCGCTCAGGTCATGATCTCACGGTTCATGAGTTTGAGCCCCGAGTTGGGTTCTTTGCTGACAGCACAGAGTCTGCTTGGGATTCTCTCTCTCTCTTTCTCTCTCAAATAAATAAACTTAAAAAAAAGGGGGGGCGCAATAATGATACCAACCTCATAGAACTGGGATAAGGTACAAACAGATACTATATATGAAAACAGAATTATATATGTATATTATCTTACTGTGTGTAAGATGTAGTAGGCGGATACTTAAAAATATTTCAGGGGCACCTGGCGGGCTCCGTCAGAAGAGCGTGCAACTCTTTTTTTTTTTTTTTTTTAATTTTTTTTAACATTTATTTATTTATTTAAAAAAATTTTTTTTTCAACGTTTATTTATTTTTGGGACAGAGAGAGACAGAGCATGAATGGGGGAGGGGCAGAGAGGGAGGGAGACACAGAATCGGAAAGAGGCTCCAGGCTCTGAGCCATCAGCCCAGAGCCTGACGCGGGGCTCGAACTCACGAACCGCGAGATCGTGACCTGGCTGAAGTCGGACGCTTAACCGACTGCGCCACCCAGGCGCCCCAACATTTATTTATTTTTGAGACAGAGAGAGACAGAGCATGAACAAGGGAGGGGCAGACAGAGAAGAAGACACAGAATCTGAAACAGGCTCCAGGCTCCGAGCTGTCAGCACAGAGCCCAACGCGGGGCTCGAACTCACGGACCGTGAGATCATGACCTGAGCTGAAGTCGGATGCTTAACCGACCAAGCCACCCAGGCGCCCCTAGAGCGTGCAACTCTTGATCTCGGGTCATGAGTTCCAACCCCATGTTGGGTGCAGAGATTACCAAAAACAAAAACAAAAAAGATTTTTTTTAAACTTTTTTTAAATTAAAAATTTTTAAAAAGAAAAAAGAAAAAATACACTTCCTTGACAAGTGAAAAAAAGATTTAGTGATGTACTAAAAATTAACAGAAAGTAAGACAAAAACCAAAAAAAAGAAATTTCAATGTGGCGGCTGTGGTGGGGAAGGGTGGTCGCCAGATACAGTGGATGGGGGCTGTTGGAAAGAGGAGAGCCCATAGTCCATCTCTCTGTCTTCCTCTCTCACTCTGCTGTGGCAAAGGACAGGGGAGGGACCCACAATGAAGGTGCCCGTTGACACGGATAAGGGGCCAGAGGAAAACAACCAGGTATATGGAAAACACAAGCATGCTGGCTGGGAAGAGGAAGGACTGGTGGCACTTGGGTGACTCCTGGTTTCCGAAATGGCTTCATCCAGTCATCCATACTTTGACCTGTTCCACCTCCATCCCCCCCACTCCCTTCTTTCTATCCTCCCTATCCCTAGCTTACCTCAGGCCTGTGACTTTTTTACCCTGGTCACTGCCACTGTCTGGTCACCGGCCTCCCTGCCTCCAGCTAGACTGATCTCATTAGAGGCCCTCCTCAGAATCCCTCAGTGACTTCCCATTCCCTTCCATCAACCAATTGATCAACAGCTTTTTATCAAGGTCCGGCTCTTTGCCAAGCCCTCACTAGGCACCAGGGGTGTAACAGTGAGCCAGCCAGACATCTCCGCCCTTAGGGAGTTGGCAGTCCGGTGGGGGGAGCCACACACATGAACAATGACCACACGATCTACAACCTGGGGTGGGGGGTGGGGCTTCTGGCGCCCATACTTAGATGGGGCGCCTGACCCAGATTGGGCTGTCGAGACATCCTTCTGGAAGAATTGATATCTGGGCTGAGACCTAAAAGGTGAATAAAGGGAGTTAGGTAAGGAAGGCTTCGGGAAATGATGAGATCCAAAGCCCTCAGAAGGCCTTATGAACCTGGCTGACCAGCACCTGCTGAAAAGCCGCTGGCCAGCACGTTCTCTGCGGTTTCGTGATTGCTACTCCTTTCACCTGCTCTACTTTCTGAGCCCCAGTTCAGAGAACACCTCCCCAAGAAGACTCTGACGCTTGTCCCCCCCCCCCCCCAACCTGAGTGCCCTTGGTGGTCCCCAGGCCCCCTGTGCTGGTCTGATCTTGGCCCTCTCCCACTTCTCTGTAATTCCACGTTCACTCATCTGTCTCCTTCACAAAATGGGAATCCAGAAAGGACAGGGCACCCTCTCATTCATCCTGGTGTCCCCAGCACCCTTCTGGGCCAGGCATATTGTAGGTATTTAATAAATACTTTGAATTACTCCTTTATATATACTCCTTTATACAAAACAGCTCAAGGGGGGGGGGGGGGGGAGAAAGAGAGAGAGAGAGAACTTGTGAGAGTGCCAGATGCCAGGACTAGAGAATGGTCTGAGGCATTAGGAAGCAGTGTAGCCGCAGGTGGGATGAGGGTCCCAAGGGAGGTTCAGAAACAGGGTCTGAAACCCTAAATCCTGGCTGGCCGGAGGGTGAGGGGGGCCGGGAGTTGGATGGACAACTTCTTGGGTCTTGCTCTAAGGAGCGAAGATTCTTGGTCAGGGACCCTCATACCTGAGCAGTGGGAGGGGGCGGAACCCACCTCTTTCTTTTCTCACCCACCCCCGCCGCTCCTCCCTTTCCGACAGAGGTTTCCAGCTGCGGATGCCTGGATGGACCTGGCTGCAGGGAGGAGGAGGGAACTCTCTGTCCCTCCCTCCTTCTCCATCTCCCCACCCTTCCTCCTTCCTCCTCCCCCTGCCCGCTCTCTGTCTCCCTCCCTCTTTCTCCTCTGAGGCTGTGGAGTCGCCTCGCAGCAACGAGCTGCGAGCGCCCAGCTCCCGGTCCCGGCTTGAACTGAACTGTGCAAGTGGCGGGTCCTGGAACCCCGGCCCGGGAGCGGCGAGCCCAGGTCTGAGCCCGGGCCCAGCGGCCAGCCGCCGAGAGGCCCTGGTTCGGGACCGAGCCCGGGCGCAGAGCGGGAGAGCCGGAGAGCCGGGCGGGCGGGCCGGCGCAGCGTCCCGGCGAGTCAGGGAGCAGGACCGCGGAAGGCAGGGAGACGGCCGCGAGCAGAGGGCAGAGGGCAGAGTGCAGAGAGAGGCCTGGCTCGGCGGAGGGCGCCGCCCGGCCGGAACCGAGCTCTCCGCCCGGGACGGCGGCCCGCGGTGGGGCGCGGACCCAGGGTGGCCACGAGTCCGGAGCGACTCCCCGGCCCACGGCGGGGGGCGTGCCTCCTCCCAGCCCGGCCGCCCCAGCCCCGCGCGCCGGTCAGCTGCGTCGCCGGGGCATGTGAGCGGGAAGCCCAGGCTGCCAGCCGCGAGGACCCGTTCGGAGGAGGAGCAGGAGCGCGGAGCCCCGAGCCCGGCGCCTGGCCGAGTAGTAAGTGCGCCCCCTCCGCGCCCGCAGCACGCCGCTGCGCCCCTCTCCCCAGGCCTCCGAAGTTTGACACTCGCGCCCCCGCGTTTCTGGGCACACGCCGGCTCTCGTCTCTGCGAGTTTCCATCTTTTGCAAAGTTTTTCGAGAAGGAACGGACCCCCACCTACCCCCAACAACGCCGGCCAGTGGCGGCTCCTCTCGAGCAGACCCGGGTCCCTGTGCAGGGGGTGGGGGGGGGGGCAGCCTGGTAAGACCGTGGGGGGGGGGGCTGCGTGGGAGGGGGACCGTGCGCACCACGCTTAGCCAGCCTTGGGGTGCCCGCCCCCCCACACCTCGCCGACCGGCCGGGGGCTTTCTCACCAGCCTGTCTAGGCGCCCAGTTCAAGGATTTCCCAGAGGGAAGCTGAGGCGACCTGTGCGCGCCCCGCGTGGGGCTCGGGTGCGGGCGCCCAGAGGCAGATCCACCCCCGCCCTGGTTGGTGCGGTGCGTGGGGCCGGCCACGCAGTCCTTCCCACCCCTCAGGTTCGCACCCCAGCGGACCCGCCGGGCGCTGCATCCTGTTTGTTTTCTGCTCCGGCCGCTCCTGTTTCACCCCTTCCCACCTCCCACCCTAGCCTCCTTCTTCCCACCCCCCACCTCCCGCCTTTGCTGTCGGAGGTGAATCTCCGCATCCTGATTTCCCCGCAAAACGAATCTTGCCTGGGGGGAGGGAGGCGGGGATGTGGGGAGGGGGCCGGTCGCTCTGTTCCCAGCGGCTCGCCATTGTTTTCCCACCCCGCGCGTTCCGTACGTAAACACACACACACACACACACACACACACACACACACACACACACACACACACAC
>NW_024412525.1:4687365-4706650 GCF_014898765.1 Herpailurus yagouaroundi
CACACACACACACACACACACACACACACACACACACACACACACACGTGCGCGCCGGCGGCTGTGACACACGCACACACTAGCGGGCGCGCCCACACACACGTGTGTGTGTGTACGCGCGTGTGCGCGCGCGCCGGCTGCTGCGAGTCCCCGGACGCGCAGGAATCGCCCGCGGGATTTTCCCAGCCGCCCGCCTGGCCTTTCAGGCTGGAGGAGCTCCATGACTTCTGGGGCTGGGGAGGGCGATAGACGTGGGGGCTGTCGGAGAGTCCCGGGCGGGGCCGCGAGCCGGGCCTGGGCGGGAAGTGAATTTTGAACTTCAGCCCTGGACCTTTCCGGGAGGACCCCGAGCGCACGAGCGGCGGCTCCCGCCCCGGGAGGGCCGACGGCAGCTGCAAGGACTCCAGCGGCGCTCTTGGCTGCCACCTCCGTGACAGGGGCTAGGAGGAAGCCGAGGAGTTTTCCTGGGAAGTTCGCTGTGACTCTGTGGGAATTTCCGGGCAGGGCGCCTCCGCGCTGGCGAAGGGGCCTGGCCAAAGCCAGGGGAGATGCTGCGGTTCTGGGCGGAGTTTCGAGATCCGGGTTTCCAGAGTGCTCCCTTAGGAAGTGGTGCTCCAGATGCTGGGTTGAGCACACTTTGGTTTGAATTCCTCTCCTACGGGCAGCATGAGCTCAGGCGAGTCCTTTAACTTTTACAGAATTTCCCCTCTGCAGAATGGGCAGAATTATGCACACATCTTTGAAACTGGCCTCTAACAATCAACTAAGCGGTATTGGTTTGGAAGGCATGAACTCCAAAAGGATAGCCCACCCCCCTCCACGGGGCCACATATAGCTCAGTGGTTGAGTCAGGGGCTCTGGAGTTAGATGCTAGATCTTAGATCCTGCCACTGGCGACTTGATCTTGAGCAATTTAATCTTCCTGCTCTGTGCCTCAGTTTGTTCGTCTGAATCTCCTAGAACAGTACCTGGCAAGTAGTAAGTGCTGGAGAAATGTTAGCTATTGTTGCCATTAATACTTAACTGACCTTGTAAAGAAACCAGAAGGGCGTTTTGAGATTGTGCTCATGTAATCAATTATAACAGCTGTCCACTTCTGGAAGGGAAGAAGCCTCCCACTTCTTTACTTATCTGATTCTTCCTAGTCCTTGTCTAGTTTGGTCTTAAGTCTATTATCATCTCCCCTCATGCCCCCCCCCCCCCCAATTATTTCACAGTGTTTGTGAAAAGCAGTTTATTCCCTCCTTTTCCTCATTCTTAAAAATTAATCTTGGCCCACCTGCAGTCTTCTCTCCATGGAAATCAGGCCCCAGGAAGGAAGCGGCTCCACAAGGGTGTCCCCTGAGTATCCTGGCTTTGGCTGCTGGCACAGGATTGGATGTGCATTTGTGTCTCTGGAGCTGGGTGAATTTCTGGAGAGAGGAGCCCAGGTGTCTGGGGCCCCAGGGAGGGGTGGGGGAGGGGCGGGGTGGGAGGGGTAGTCAGGTGGGATTGGGCTAGGCTGTTCCTGGGGGAGCTCTGCTCCCCGGGGCAGCGTCTGGGTCACCTGCTGCTGGGGCTCACTTGGGAACCTGGAATATCCCAGCTGCCTGGGGGGATCGGAGGCGAAGTTTCATCTTCAACTTTGCACTTGCAGTTAGAGTATTTTCTAGCACTTTGGGTTGGTCACAGGCTCCTTGTCTGATTCTGGACTCTGCGAATGCACAGCACCAGTAAGGGATGAGCTGGGTGACGGGAGGGAAGGGCGGGTGGATGCCACCTCGGACAATGGGCTCCTCTTTACTTTCTCTGATACCCTAGCCCCCACCCCGGGCATGGGGGGTGGTGGCCAGGTCGGTGCTTGGAGAGCCTGCTGGTGGGCTGGTTTTCAGTGATGAGAGTCAGTACCTCAGTAGCCCCCATTCATTCCTTCAACAGAAATTTGTTGAAAACCTGTGATGTGCCAGGTCCTGTGCTAGGCAGCGTGGCTTTAGGGGTGAACAAGACAGGTAGTGTGCCTGTCCTCACGGAGTCTTCTTTCTGGTGGGAGGAAGCAGGCAATAAATAACTTGAAATAAGTAACCAAGACAACATTAGACCCTATGTGGCTTGGAAGAAATACAACAGGGTCATGTGCTAGAGTACGTCTGCCTGCGAGGAGAAAGGCAAGGGTGGCCCAGGATTGGAAGCCAGTGAAAGCCGCCCTGGGGGGAGGCTGGCTCAGCGGAGCCCTGAGGGATAAGGAGCCAGCGGGCTCAAAGACCTGAAGGAAGGATTCCAGGCTGAGGGAACAGCAAATGAAAAATCCCTGAGGCCAGATCAGGTTTTGCAACAGCAATGTGGCTGGAGGAGGAGAACTCAGAGGAAGAAAAGATCCTGGTCACAGAGGCGCCCGGATTTTATGGCCAGGGCGATGGGAAGACATTGGAGAGTTTTAAGTCGGGGAGTGAAACGATCTGATTTATGATTTTAACAGCTTATTGAGTATAACAAGACACAGGTAATCAGAGTTGCCCCAGGGGAGGGAAGTGAGGGCCGAGGGGTGGGATGAGATGGAGGAAAGATGGTGATTTGGCTCTCGATCCTTTTGTCCTCTCGGAGTGTAGGACACCGATCAACTATACCATACAAACCAAACCCCAAGAAGCATAGGTAAAAAAGAGTAGCTGATAATTTGGAAAATGTATATCATCAAAAGTGTAAGAAAACCTATATAAAGCTCTGTAGAACAAAACTACTTCTGCACAGATAATTGTACGTATACACATGCACATCCTGCACACATACATAAAAAGATTCAAAGGCTGCCTCGAGATGTTTACAGAGCTAATTCCAGATGCGGAACAATGGGTGATTTTTATTTCCGTCATCTTCTGTTGATTCTTCCAATCTTCTACAATGGCCATGAATTACTCTTGTAAGTGGGAAAAAATGTAAAAGAGAGAGGTCGCTCCGGCTGCTAATAGAGGATAGTTTGGAGGGGAGCCGGAATGGAAGAGGCTAACTAGGAGGCTGGATCGGAATCGAGGTGTGTGTGGGGGGGGCGGGGGGGGGGAGTGAGGAAGGGTGGGCCAAGGGGAGATGGGTCTGGGGGTGGAGACAGCAGGTCTCACTAACTATTCTTTGCTCTTGCCCAGAGAGGGCATTCTATCCCCCAGCTCAGATGTCGTGATCAGGAGTGTTGGGGTCAGTGGCGGTGAAGGGCGATTTCTTTTTTTTTTTTTTTTTAATTTTTTTTTCAACGTTTATTTATTTTTGGGACAGTGAGAGACAGAGCATGAACGGGCGAGGGGCAGAGAGAGAGGGAGACACAGAATCAGAATCAGGCTCCAGGCTCTGAGCCATCAGCCCAGAGCCCGACGCGGGGCTCGAACTCATGGACCGCGAGATCGTGACCTGGCTGAAGTCGGCCGCTTAACCGACTGCGCCACCCAGGCGCCCCAATGAAGGGCGATTTCCAATGCTGCCTTGGCTGGAGAAGCGTCTCACATTCCAGCCTCATCCTTACCCCGTCGTTCCTTAGTGGGGAGAGCCCCGTGCTGAACATGCTGCTCCTCTCATCATGGGCAGATTTAGGGCCACGTGATGTGCCCGGGAAAGATTTAGAGCTGGGAGCGATGTTCATCACCGCACGCCTCTGAGCCTCTGTTCTCCCATCTGTGAACTGGGACAATAACAGCAACAGTGCTTACCTCTGACAGCTCGGGAGGCTCACCTCTGGTTAAGCCTTCGGTGGCACTGCATGAATGGCATGGACCTGGGGTGTGCTGTTGCCCGACACATGTTTGCTTGAGAGGCCTGTTCCTCCAGAGGATCTAACATTCCTGCCCTTGAGGAGCTGACATTCTACACGGGTCTACTCCTCTCTGGGGGTGCTTCGAGACTGGCCTTTATTGGGCAGCTCCCTGTAGGTTGCCAGGAAGCCTCTGGGAAAGAGTGGAATTCAAATGCCACCATGCCTGCGCGCCCCTCCCCCCAGCCACATTCAGAGGTAAAGGGGAGCCTTTGAAAAGGGCTCTGTGCTGGGAAGGCCCAGCCAGGCCCACAGTAAGTCGTGCTTTGAATGGGAATTATTTTTGTGCTCAGTGTTTGCTTAAGAGGCCTCGCTCCTGTCCAAACTCGCTGAAGTCCTCACCCTTTGCTAGTCCCGTTTCTGGAACCTGGCTATGTCAGCCAGGAAGGCTGTCACAAGGCCCGTGGAAGATTGCTTTCACCTTTCCTGTCATCTCCCGGTCTCCCTGCTCCCAAGCAGGAAGGCATGCCCTGGATGGGGTCTTTGCTTGGGGTCACCTCCATTTTGGCTGCCTCTTCCTTGGAGTCCCCCTTCCAGCTCCTTGGGAAGCCTCGATTAGGAGATTTGTTACAGGCCAGTTCAGCAAGGCTGCCTCCGACCTCTGCTTGCTTCTCTGGTCGGGTGACTCTGTTTCTTTGCAAAATTCAAATACTCTTTCTGAGCAGCAGTGACATCGTGGTTTCTTCCTGAGCGTGGGTGCAGTGGAGTAGGGTGTCCATTTGGGCCCGAGTGCCTGTTCTATCTCTTGGACCTAGCCAGAGACCCCTGAGGTCATTCCTGCCCAAGCCTGAGGGTGGTGAAGGCCCTTGGGGCTCCCCTAGGAAAAGGTTATTGTCTCCCCTGTGTGGCCCACAGCATAGAACCTCGAGGTTACCACCTGCTACTTCAGACATGTTCTTAGCTCTCCTGCCCCTCTTTTATTTAAGAGGACCCTCTGCTCCTGGGACCTGCCTCATTTAGGAGGAGCCAGGGGCCCTGTGGCCCCTGCCTCCCTTCCCCTCTGACACGCTAGGTGCTGTGGCGGGGGGGGTGGCGGGGGGGGGATCTAGAAGGACCCAGACATGGAGCACTGACAGTGGTCAGACCTCCAAGAGGCCGTGTGGTGAGATGGAAGTGTCTGGGGTTCCCCTACCTCACCTCCTCCCAAGGTCATCCGCAGGCAAATCCAAGACCTGGGCATGGCCCGGGATGTGCCGCGTGTGTGGCTCAGCATCCCAGCACTAAGTGTGCGCGTGGGAGTGAGCCAGTAGAGCAAGCAGCCGGGGCTGAGAGATGTGCCCAAAGGTTGCCGTGTCCAGTCAGGAGTGTGTTTTCGGGGGGAGAGGTGTGTATGGGCTGGTAGAGGAAGAGGTGCGGACAGTGTCTCCGGCTTCCACGTTTTTTCCTAAATAGCATCCTCTACCCAGGCCCTTTCGGTCTCTGTGGGAAGCCTGACACACCCTGTCAAACCTGCGTTCAGTCCCCTGGACACACACACACAGTCTTCGGACTCCCCTCCCCGCCCCCCCCCAGTACTCTAACATTTAAGCATCCCAGAGGATTGTGGCCAGGCTGGGAGTGGGGAGAGGTTTAGTGTTCCCCCCACATTGTCCCCTGTATCTTCTGGGGACATGTCGAAGGTAGGGTTTCAGTGTTTTGGTTTGAGGAGAGAACAAGAAGGGGCCCGCAGACCAGGCAGGAACTCTGACCCCCCCCCCGTCTGCTCCCTGCCAGGCCTGGAGCTCCCTGAGCTCCCTGGGGGATCCGCCCCAGAGGAGGCCAGACTGTTCTTCTCCCCTCGGCCTTACCTCCCCCAGTCACCGCCCCCTGCTTGAATCAGAATGGAATGTGCAGCCTGTGGAACAGGATGGGGTGAAAACTAGTTCCCAGAGGGCCTTGGTCCAGGCCTTCTCCCATCCCCCCTCCAAGGGAGCGGGGAACCTTGGGGCTGGGTCCTGCTCCTTGGCACGCTGGAGGCACCCTGCTGCCGATTCGATTCCAGGGAGCTCAGGTCCCGCCATTTGAAGGATCCCCCCAGGGTGGGGAGAGGGCAGGTTGTCCATTCAGAGGGCAGGGGGCTAGCGGGCCAAGGGGGACCCATCCCAGCTCTAGGAGCTAGACCTCTACTCTTTGCTGACTTCTTTTTTTTTTAATTATGGCTCATATTTTTATTCTTATTTCTGTGTTTCTGTAGTTTCCGAAAGTAGTCCCACAACGTGCGTTACCTTTGTAATCAGAGTGAGAAGGATTTAAAATATATCCAGAACCTGCCACGCGCTGTAACAGAAAAGTAGTCAGTGTTTCTTTTCTGGAAGACACACGGGTTCCTGGCGGGAGGGGTGATAGTGGGAAGTGGGAAGCAGCCTGAAGCCTGGACCGGTGGTACCCTTTCAGGATGACAGGCGAGTGGGCCCATGCACCCCGGCCCATGCCCTCCTGTTGGCCCTGGCACCTGGCAGGAGGCAGCAAAGGGAGTAAATCTTGCCTTAAGCTGCCCTCACACTGACTCAAAAGAGTTAACTCTTGCCTGGCCCGCACAGGCTGAGCCAGGCAGGCCCTGTGCCCTCCTCAGAGGGGAGAAAGAGGGGAGTTTTCTGACTGCGGGGTGTGAAGTTCTAGAAACCGCCCCCAGCCCTATTGAAGGAACTGAAGTCATTCCTTTATCCTGGTGAGGCTTCGATGCCAGGCCTGTCCCCGGAGGGGTGGGTGCGGTGGGGAAGGAAGGGAGAATAAAAGGTTAGTGGGGAGGGGCTGGAAGGAGGCCTGGGTGCAGGTATGACTGGGTTCTCAGAGGCAGGTGGGGCGAGGGGAGTGGAGAATGAATAGGGAGCTGTTGAAAACAGAGGGAGTGGCCCCTCCAGCCCATGCTGCTTCTCTGGCTGACCTGGCTCCCCCTTTTCCTGGCTGGTTGGCCAGGGCACGCGAGCGTGTGCGTGTATGCGTGCGTGCGTAGGCAACCCGGGTAGGGGTGCTGCATTCTAGACCCTGGATAGCCCCTCTGGCCTCTGGGAGACCAGGAAGTGCCTCTGAGAGCCCCAGGGAGACCAGCCTCAAGAAGGAAAGGAGAGAATGGACTGTGAGGCCAAGGAGAGCCAGAGGGAGGCCCTCCTCTTGTCCCTCCTCTGTGACCTTCAGTATTCTCCAGGGCCTCAGGTTCCTGACAAACCCCAAAAGGATTGGGGTTTCAGTCCCATTCTTCCTGGGGAGGGGCAGGGCAGCGGGTAGTGACCCTCCTTCCCTGCTTTCCTCTCTGTAAATTCTGTTGCCTCCTGCTATGTCCTTGTGAGCCTGGAACCGCAGCCATACCCTCTCCCCGGGAGTGGAGGGTGTCTGGGAGTCTGGCCAGGATGAGGGGCTGGAGAAAGAGCAGAGTATGGAGGCAAAGAGTTAGTGGTGGGATCATGGGGACCCCTAGCTGGAGCTGGTGGGGCAGAGAGGGGGAGGCCTCTCTTAGTTGGGGTGAAGGTGCCCTAGCCAGGAAACAGGTCAAAGAACAGAGGAAGGGGATCTGTGTCACATCTTGCCCGGAAAAGAGGTGTGGGTAGCAGGAGAACTTTCTCTTTGGTATCTGAGGACGTCAGGGGATGAGCTTGACTGCCGTGTAAGTTGTGATAAGTGTACAAGTCTGGGTGAATGGGGCTCTGAGGTACATGATGGCCTTACTGGAACTGGGCAGAACGTCGGGGACCCGTGGTTTCCAGAATGTAAGTTCACGTCTCTCCTGGCAGCTCTGCCTGGCCTCAGCTCCATCCTCCTCATCATGACACCCCAAGTTTGGAGGTGATTTGCCTCTTTGGTACCCCTTTCTGGGCACTGATTGACTTGGAGTTTGGGGAACCAGAATTGAGGGGAGGGTCAGTTGTGAGCGGGGGTGTGCGTGGGGGGGGCGGTTTAGTGAGGGTCTGTGTAGCTACCACCCTCCTCGCAGAGCCCGAGTCCTGTTGGGACCGTTGGCCGTAGAAGCCAGGTGGCCATAGCATCGAGGCACCTCTGATTCCCGAGTCAAGGCTGGATGGATGTGGGAGCCCCAGGAGGGAAGGGGCAGGGAAGACTGAAGAGGGGGGCGCATACGAGGAGGAGAGGGGAGTTCCTGTCTGGCCCGACAGCAACCTCTACTGGACCCTTTTGCTGGCCTCCGACCCCTAGGATCTTCCTTGAGTCCTTGCCCTCCTGTGTCCCTGTCTCATGCTCAAAACTCACCAACCCCTGTCCTTCAATATCTTGTTCTTTGATCTCTGAGGAGATAACTGGCTAAGCGGATTTACCAATCTAAGTTCATGGGCTGGTGGGTAATTCTCGAAGCCTTTTAACCCGCCACAGGGCCTTATTAATCCAGGAGGTGACTGTCAGAGAGGGAACTTGGGGTGGAGGTGTAGTGGATGTTCGGGTCTGTGGGGGCCTGCTCCGTTCACGCAGCCACTCAGCGGGTCCGCGGGGAGTGCCTGCCTCACGGCTGTGCCCTACTACGCTGGGGCTAGGAGACCAGCACGGCCCTGTTCTACTTAGTGAGGAAGGGAAAGAGAAGGAAGTCATTGTCAGATACTGACTGACAAAGCGGGGGTCGGGAGGTGCAGGGCGGAGTGCTACAGGGGCACCCAGGAGGGCACTGCCGTCAGAGTTGGGCAATCAGGGAAGGCTCCCTGTAAGAGGAAACCTAGAGACCTGGAGGGTGAGGAGGAGATCGCTTGGCAAGAACAACTCAGAGAGAAGAGAAGGTTGTAAGGACAGATCCCTTCTGGTCAACCAGGGGCCCTACCTGGCGCCCCAAGGGCATGGCAGCTGGTCCTGTCCCTTACCAGGGCCCGAGGGGGCATCAGGACTTTGGAGGGAGGAGGAGTGCTAGGCATTTGAAGACAGGGTGGCTAGAGGCTCCTGGAGCCCAGAGGCCTTGTTCTGCTCCGAGTTGTGTGTGTGTGGGGGGGCCCCGCGTTGGGGGGGGGGGGGGAGGCTGCCCGTGGTGTGACGCTGCGGGTTTAGGCGGGACTCGGGTGTGTGGCCCAGGCGGCCGGGGACTGGAAGCCAAACTCTCTCCCAGGCCGCTGGGGCGGGAGAGGATTGCTGGGACCAACTGCAAATTAGCCAGGCTGGCGTTAAATGCCTTCGCCGCTTCTCTTCTCTCCCGTCCCTCCCTGCCCTCCTGAAAATCAACAACTGTGTCAACAGCAGGGTGATTGTGCTTGGCCCGCAGCCCCCGGGGCTGCCAGGACCAGGCAGGTGCTGGCAGGGGCTGCCGGAGCCCCACGCTGGGAGCAGGCTGGGCCTGGCTGCCAGGGCTGTAGGATAAACAAGGCCGCACACAGCCCGGCCAGGAGGGAGGGAGGCCACAGGCAGGCAGGAGGGAGAACAGGTGTCTCAGGAGCTCTGCAGACACAAAGGGCCTCTTGTCTCCTCCTCCCTAGCCCCGGGGAGCAGCCCCCCTCCTCGGCTCTCAGGCCCAGCCAGAGACCAGTGGTCAGGTCAGCCAGGGGGTGCTGGCAGCGAGGAAAGGGCAGGCGCTGACCTCCACACTGCCCCTGCAACTTGCTTGTTTTTTCTTGCCGGAGGCAGAGGTAAAACCAGTCCGGACGCGGCGCCAGCCCCATGGGCAGGAGACTTGCCTCTGAACAGATCCGCTGGCCATGAGGCCTCTGTGGGTCTCAGTTTCCCACCGGAAAGACAGCAGGACCCCTCACCCCTGCTGGGACACTCAAGGAAGAAATGGATGGGAGATAGGAAAAGCACCTGGAGGTTTGGGGAAGAAAGCCGCGCTGGATGTCAGAAGGTGGGACCAGAAGTAGGGATATCCGGGGCCGAGGAATTTCAGGTGGTATTTGGAGCCGGAGGTAGCCGGGGTGAGGCAATACCTTCCTCCTTCTCTACCCTTTTATGCCACAAGCCTTTACTGAACACCTAGCATGTGCCAGGCACTGCATTGGGGATGGGGAGGCAAGACAGTACCAGCCTGGGCAGGCAGACTCTGGAGCCAGACTGCCTGTGTGGTCTTGGGTAAGTAGCTTAACCTGTCTGTCTGAGTCTCAGTTTCCCCATCTGTAACGTGGGAGTGATAATAGGGGCTGCTGTGACTGTTACATGTGAAGAGGTGCTCGGTGTGGTATCTTGAATAGTAAGGGTTGTATTAGAGAAGGCTATTACTGTCCCTGTCCCCGGGGCTCGGAGCTAGCCGGAACCTGAATACATAATTGCAGTCCAGTCAAGGAGTAGAGACCAGGGATCTCCAAAGACTCTGGGATGCCCTGGAGGCGCCATCAACTTTTCTAGGGTTATTAGGGAATGATTTTTTGTTTTTTAATGTTTATTTATTATTTTTGAGAGAGAGACAGAGTGCGAGTGGAGGAGGGGCAGAGAGAGAGGGAGACACAGAATCCGAAGCAGGTTCCAGGCTCTGAGCTGTCAGCACAGCCCCGACGGGGAGCTTGAACTCACGAACTGTGAGATCATGACCTTAGCTGAAGTCGGATGGTTAACTGATTGAGCCACTCAGGCGCCCCGGGAATGACTTTTAATTTTTTAAATTTTTTTAACTTACATCCAAATTACTTAGCATATAGTGTAACAATGATTTCAGGAGTAGATTCCTCAGTGCTCCTGACCCATTTAGCCCATCGCCCCTCCCACAACCCCCTCCAGCAACCCTCAGTTTGTTCTCCATATTTAAGAGTCTCTTATGTTTTGTCCCCCTCCCTGTTTTTATATCATTTTTGCGTCCCTTGCCTTATGTTCATCTGTTTTGTCTCTTAAAGTCCTCCTATGAATGAAGTCATACGATGTTTGTCTTTCTCTGACTGACTAATTTCACTTAGCCTGATACCCTCCAGTTCCATCCACGTCGTTGCAAATGGCAAGGTTTCATCCTTTTTGATTGCCTTTTTGATTGCCTTTTTGATTGCCGCTGCATATCTATACCACATCTTCTTTATCCGTTCATCCACCGACGAACATTTGGGCTCTTTCCATACTTTGGCTATTGTGGATAGTGCTGCTATAAACATGGGGTGCATGTGTCCCTTTGAAACAGCACACCTGTATCCCTTGGATAAATAACCCAGGAATGGTTTTTAGAGAAAGGGCTGCATTTGAGCTGGGCTTTGAGTGAGGTGTAGGAGTTTTCTGGTCAAGAATGTACGAAGGGCATTCTAGGCAGGGGCAGAGCCAGAGCCCCGTGGCGTGTGAAAGTACACGTAGCCTGCATTACAGGATGGTGAGGGTGGCCGGGGTGGGTCGGGGGTGGCCTGGGTCAGACTGAAAAAAGGGCCTGCATGGCCGGTGAAGTTCAGGCTCATCCCTAGCTTGCTCCAGGGTTGGGTGCCAATTTTGGTCATCATTTTGTACCTTTCTTCTTCCTCCTCTCCACACCGATACATTATGAATAACTCCGTCTCACTCTGGAATAGTCTTCATTTTAGGAGAAGGATAATTCAATGAAAACACCCTCGAGCTGTATGGTCAGAAACTTCTGGATTTGCAGCTTTTGGATTTTGAGTCTCAATATTGGGCATTTTGCCTAATTTCTTTTTCTTTTTTTTTGTTTTTTTTTAACATTTATTCATTTTTGAGAGACAGAGGCAGAGCGTGAGTGGTCTGAGGGGCAGAGAGAGGGAGGCACAGAATCCAAAGCAGGCTCCAGGCTCTGAGCTGTTAACATAGAACCAGATGTGGGGCTCGAACCCACGAACTGCGAGATCGTGACCTGAGCTGAAGTCAGACACTTAACTGACTGAGCCACCCAGGTGCCCCTTGCCTAGTTTCTTTGAGCTGCGTTTTTCTTATCCATATAATGGGGCCATGGTGTCTCCCCTGTGGCAACTTATTGTGAGGATTCTAGAAAAAGGTGTGCCATGGGCTGATGCACAGCAATTGCACAGTAGAGGGAACTTTCGGGATTATTCTCTGTCTTGTCCATGTCATAAGCCTTTTTGGAACTTGGTTTCTGTTATCTGTCTCATGGAAATGGTGGTCTGTCTTCTTCCCATCATTGTCAAGTTGGAAATGGCCAGGCTGCCCCTTTCCTGGGCAGGTCAGTCAGGCCAGGAGGCCCAGGATCCGAAGGACCAGCGGTGGCCTTCCTGGGGCACCGTCTAGACCTGCCAGACTGAAGGGGGGACTGGCTGACCCCAGAATTGTAGCCGGTGTGCCCAGCCCAGCTGTCGCTCCCTGCGCATCAGGCACTGGGGCCCTTGTCCTGTCTTTCTTTCCTACGGGAAACCCCTGGGGTGAAACCCTCCAGGAGCCGCTAACATCTTCCTCGGACTGCTGTGCTGGTGTTTGAGGGTCAGTGGGCAGCTGGGGCCGAGGCCCTGGTCCAGCCTCCGTGCCCTCAGGCTTGTCCCTTCATCTCTTGGGGCCTCACTTTCCCCATCTGCAATTTGGCAAGGATGGTTTTGACCCCTCCTAGGAGAAGACGAGAATGCTGTGATGCTGTGACCGTAGAGTCAGATGAGGGCAATGACGATGTGGAGTCAGACACTTTGTCACAGTCCGGCATCTGCCGTCTCCACCGTGTGCCTCTTTCCGGGCGGCTTGTCTTCGGGTGCCTGAGAAACCCTGTGAGTCGGGGAGGGCAGAGGGTATCTGACCCCTCATTTTGTGGATGAGGACTCTGAGATTCAGAGACGGAGACGCCTCCGAGTGGCGGGGCTTCCTAGTCCCATGCCGGCAGGGACAAGGCTGGTCTGTGTGGCATGTCTGACCCCGTGCAGACCAAGAGGAAACCCACTCTGGGATCTGGCCGCAGAACCCTCTGGCCTCCTGCCACTGGTTTTGAGCAATTGGTGATGGGAAGGGTTGAGGCGTTGACAACTGGAGCCCAAGGGGTCTCCTGACAGTCCCATGGAGCCCATCCCGAGACTAGATCGGGAAGGATGTTCACCTTGGCTGAGGCCGCCCTTCTCCCCCTTCCCTCCCTCACCTGCCAGCTTGACTGTGCCCGGTGTGGGCACAGCCCCGTTGTCTCTAAATCCTCTGCACGCCTGTTTTCTCAGGTGGTTGCAAGGTGAGGGGAGGCTAAAGAGAGAAGCCGGGCTGAGGGGCAAAGCTCTAGAATGTCCCGGTGAGGTGGTCAGGTAGCTTTCTAGGTGGCTTGCAGACTGCCTGAGTAAGAGCAGGGCAGAGAGAGCAACAGTGACAAGTGGGTTTGTCCAAGGGCCACGTACATATTTACATGCAATTTGCACACAACCTGTACCCTGAACACAATTTTTATAATCTATCCCTGGGAACATTCAGATTTGTCTTTTACTATTGTTCTTTCCAAAGATGGTGGCTTCTGGCTTTGACTCCTCTCTTTGCCTCCCCACTCCTGTCCCATTTCCCCCCAGGTGGCTCTTGCACAGGGTAGGTGACGGGGAACAGAGTCCGGCTATGGGTGTGAGCCCAAGAGGGCTGGGCCAGCCGCAGCACCACTGTTCTTTAGCACCACCCACGCCCCCACTGCTCCCTGGCGGCCACCTGTCATCTGTGAATGGGGATTGGGGCACCCCCGGCAGCCACCTCTCCTCTGTGAATGGGGATTGGGGTAACATCCTACCTGGTGCACAGTGCTTGGCACTTAGCAGATGCTCAGCGAATCTAAGGATAAAGTGAAGTTAGAGATGCGGGGACACAAGGAAACAAAGACATTCACAGAAGAGCCTCCTCTGGGCCTGGCTTTTGTGCCTGTGAGGGGCAAGGCTGGGGGGGGGGGGGGGCGGGGTGGGGAGACTGATCCCTTGGGAGTCCTGGGGAGGGGAGGAGTTGATTTCCCACTCTGTGGCCAAAGGAGGCATTTCTTTCTCTTCTTGGCCTTGCAGGAAGCAGTGTTGAGGATGAGAGGAGCAGAAAGGAAGGGCCAAGCCTTCTATTATTTTGTTTTTCAGATTGAGAATCTGTTATTAGCAACTTAAGACGCCCAGGTCTCTAGCCAAGCACATTCTGTTCTCCAGTCTTCTTGGGGAAGACTCTTAGGGGCCACGGCGGGGGCTAAACAGGAAAGGGGAGCAGGTCAGCAATTTATGATGGACTGTGTGGTGTCCTGGCCTGTGCTAGGGAATGACTTCAGCATGGGGCCAACTGGAGCCCAGCCCCGTGTGGGGAAAAGCCCTTCTGGATGGCACGGCATCCCCATGTGATCCCTAATGGCTCTTGTACCTGGGGTGAGTGGGCTTCCCTCCCTCGTGCATGCTCACCGGGCCTTGGGCTCCAGATTTCTCCCTGTGAAGTGGGGTCAGGGCTGTGATGCTCGGAACAGAGCCACCGTAGAGTTTCTCAAGAGAGCAGATCTGGGAAGACACCTACAAGGGAAGAAGAGTGTGTGAGCAGATCCCGGAAGAGGGCGAGCGGGCAAAATGGCCGCCCCTGTGGAAAGAGTGGCGCACAAGCACAACAACCCCCTTTCTGCAAAAGTGCTGAGCGGATGGAATTGAGCTTGGTGACCACGAGATCGGGCCACAGATAGAGCTCTGTGGGTGCCTGGGCTTTGTGGTGCAGGTTGTTGTGGGGGGTCCTGGAAGATGATGCAGAGGGCAGGAACAGTGCCCGTGGCGCCTTCTCCCCCGGGCTGGCCTCCACGACCCCCTGGACTCATCACCGGTCCCTATTCCTGGAAGCAAGTCCCCTTCCTGTGTCCACTCACGTAAGTCGACTTCATTGACTTCTCCTCAGTCTCCTCCCAACTGGCTTTGACGAGAAATAGCCGCATTGGCCGTTCTTCAAAGGGTCAGCGTCCTCCAGGCGTCCCTGGTGCCAAAGGGCAGAGAACCCTGCAGTGGCGGGGAGCTTCTTAGAGTCAGGGACAGTGGTGCCGGATGCCCTCACCTCTGCCTCATGGCCGGGAGGAGCCCAGGCCGCTTTGGGGAGCAAACCACTCAAGTGAGTTACCTGCATCCCAACCGGGTGCTTGGTTGGTGCCCTTGGGTGGTTGGATCAAGGGCAGATTTGCTGGAAGGATCGAAGCTTCTGTGGAACTGTGGAAAGAGCCGGGGCTGAGAATGTGTGCATGGGGGGTGTTGGGGGAAAGGGGTGTTGGGCGGTGAGAGAACGGGCCTGGTTTCTAGCTGTGAGATTTGGACTATTATTTTCCTCACACAGCTGACGGCCACTCAGTCCCCAGATGGGTTACTTGTCCTGTGTTCTCTGAGTTGACATCCTCTTCCTCAGCTAGCTCAAGGCTCTTTCCAGGGGTTCATGAAAGGATGAATTACAGGATCCGATTTCTTGTAGTTACGTTCAGTAAGTATGTATAGAGCTCGTACTCTGGGTCCACTACCGGGCTTGGGGTTCATTAGCCACCCCTGGGTCCTGCTAAGATGACTGTTAGTGGAGCACTTCTGTGCCAGAAGCTTTAGGGAGCAATGGTGGCTGAGCTACCAGCCCTGAGCCTTGCACAGTAGAAGAAAGGGGCATTAGCTTAGATTGCAGTTAGGAAAAGACCACCAAGGTCAGAGCAGGTCAATGGGGAACCAGAGAATGTTTTCAGAGAACTTTTAGAATGGCTAGCTCATTCATTCAGACTGAAACTTCTCTCATTGTTCTATGAAAAATTCCAACAGAACCCTGTTCTTTTCCTTTCCATTCAAAGACATTTTTGCTGCCTCACATCATGCTGAACCATCTGGTAATCGAGACAACTTTCGCTTCCCTGCCAGGGCTAGTGGGCTCCCAGGGTGTGGGGCTGGCAGTCCCGGAGGAGTGAGGGGGGAGGGATATATTGCACTTCCCTGTCTGCCCGGACCCATGCCGCCCTCGGCTTTGGTCCTGCCAGGGCCCAAGTAAGTACGGATGGCCAACTTTCCTGGGAAAGCCAGCAGGTGCCATTTCTTGACAAATGGGCAAATTTACGTTGTACAGGATTGAGAATTATTAATCTCTAGATGCCTTTTTTTTTTAAGTGTTTATTTATTTATATTTATTTAGAGAGTGGGGGAGGGACAGAGAGAGAGGGAGAGAGAGAATTCCAAGCAGGCTCCTCGCTGTCAGCCCTGAGCCTGACAGGGGGCTCCATGCCACAAACCGTGAGATCTTGACCTGAGCCACAGTCGAGTCGGCCGCTTAACCGACTGAGCCACCCAGGCGCCCCCGGGTGTGATGTATTTTTGAACAAGTATGATACTTGGGGAATGGGTGAGTGTTACCAAGCCCTCGTGATGTGAGGGAATCAGGTGAGGTGGGGGCGGGGAGGAGACCAGACTGTGCCCACAGGGAGGCTGACATCTGTCCGGGGAGGTGAGGCAGAACCCTAGGCAACAGAGCTACGCCACAGGAGCAATGCGGTTCAGCCGAGTTGGCCGGGGGGCCAGGACTGATGGAGCCCTTTTCCACCTCCACAGCCTTCGGTTGGAAGGCTGGGTGCACGGGGGAGTCAGAAAGACCCAGGTTTGAGGGCCGGCTCTGCTGCTTCAGAGCTGTGTGATTTCCGGTAAAATACTAGAATGTTCTTAGAGCCTGGTTTTCTCACCTACAAAGTGGGAAGAGAATAAAATACCTACTTCACAAGGTGAAAAGGATTTCATGAAGTGATGTACATATTACAGGGCCAGTTTGGAGAAGGTTCTGGTGAGTGGAAGCTGCTACTCATATGGTAGCCACTGAGGCGGTGCTTGTTGGGGCTTGCGCTGCGGTGGGAGAGGTGCGGCTTTCCCGGCCTGCCTGGATGTGCCGACAGCCCTCCCTCGGGTCTCCCTTGGGTCTTGGCCTCTGGGATCTGGGAAAGGGAGAGGAGCACCTCTCCAGAGGGGGGGGGGGGGGGGGGGGGGGGGGGGAGATGGGGTGTTAGCTCTGACACCTCCCTCAGCCTTCCAGAGTTTTCCTTCTTCACATGCCACAGGCAGAGGCGCTCGCCGCAAAGCCCTCAACTGTAAAATGCTGCCGTGTTGGAAGGATTGCTTGTGTGTTAGAAGGATTCAGTTAAAAGGACTGATTACGTGGAAAGTGTTCAGAGCAGCGTCGGGCGGGCGGGAATCTTATCCAGGTGTTTGCTGCAGTTCGTGTTGCTGCGGTCATTCTGTTACCAGCGTGACCCATTCACTCCAAGAAGCAGGGGTGAGAGTGGCTGCCCCAAGTGTTCCAGAAGCTTGGAGCAGGGGCGGGGCGTGGGCCCCCGTGTGCGGACCCCGCCATGCCGGTGCTGGGGAGCAGCCCAGGAAAGCGAATGAACTTGTTTGTCATGCACTTGTGCAGACGGGGCGTTGCCCGGTGTGACAGAAATGGCCGTCCGGCCCTGAACATCTTTGTCCTTTGCCCAGTGTCGTCCCTTAAACTGGTCACTAAGGGTGGGGGCGGGGGTAGGATAGATTGTTGTAAAAACCTATGAAATTCACATGCAGTTGGGAGTGCTTTGAGGCATGAAACCAGCGCGTTCGCAAAACCCAGCTGCCAGTGAGTTGTAACGATTCATGGTAATAAACAGCCTTTAACCAACCTTTGGACTCCGGGCAGCTCAGGAGCTGTCAGCGAGGACCCGGCAGGAAGTGGAGGCTGCCCCTCGGCACCCAGCCCTCCCAGTGGAGAGGGTTCATCGCCCCTCGGCACCCAGCCCTCCCGGTGGAGAGGGTTCATCAGTCTTGGCTAGCCTGTGGGAAGCAGCCTCTTCTCCAGGTCCCTTGTGCTCTGGTTTTGGACTTGGAGTCAAGCAGATCTGAAATAGGATTCTGCCTCCATCCCTTGGCTTCAGGTGCCTCGTCTGTAAAATGGGTCTTGTTGCTGCTGAAAATATCTGTGAAGTGCTCAGCTTGTTGTGATCACTCAGTAGGTACCGTGGCGATCTTTCTGCCGATTTGGGCGGCAGCCTGAAGGTGGAAACCAGGGGCTTGGTGGCTCTTGTGTTTCCACGGCATCCAAAGACCTTGGAGCCCTTTCCCTCTTAAAATTTTATCTCTGGGAGAAGTAATAATTCACTCCCTGTGCAAATGGAAGATCGGAGACCTTGGAGGTCGGGTGATGCCTCCTGGGCCCCACAGTGAATTAAAGGCATCCAGATCCCTTTCCCTTGTATGGAGCTTTATAAACCATCAAGCATATGAAGTGCTTTGACATTTTTAAAAAATCACTGTGCTGAGGCTCCTAGCAATCTGGTATTTTGACCCCCAATGTACAGATAAGAAAACTGAGGCTGAGAATTAGGGCTTGCTCAGGACGGCATACTGAGTTTGTTTCAGAGCTTGGGGCTCAAACTCAGAACTTCTGCTTCAAATCCAGTGCTGTTTCCAGAGCGCATTCAGAATTCTCACCCGGGCCTGTGTGGACCCCCTCTGCAATTATTTTTCCCTCCATTCAGGTAGTTCTGTTAGGGTGGATAGTCATGCGCTGGCAGGGAGAGGGTTAAATTCTCTAAGCGCCAGAGCTGGTTTTGAGCTAGGCGCCTGCAGTGACCCCAGCGTTGACCCCCACCTCCACCCCTATCTCCCGGGTCAGGGCAGCAGGCTGTGGGGGAAGGGAAACAGAGTGGCTCTAATGGTCCAGTGGGGGCAGAGGGAGGGCTTGGGGAGGCAGGGGCAGGGAGGAGAAGCTCCTCTCCCACCCTCTTTGGACAAAGATGGACAAAGATGCCAGTGGCCTTTTGGTTTCCATAGAAAGTGCTTAAGGGTCCCTTGTGGTAGACCGCCGTCAGCCTGGCCACAGAGCACAGGCAGCTCTTAGAGATACTGGGACCCTGTGATGTGTTCTTGCTTAAGTGGAAACTGGGGCAACCTTTACGAGTAAAGGCACCGCTGATAGAATAGCAAATGAATCTTAGGGCTGGATGGGACTTTGGTCCCAGTCTGCCATTCATCGAGGAGGAAAAGGACAATTCGGGTGGCCCTCGGAAGCCAGCATCTGTGGAATAAGTGGATGAGTCCCTGATCGTTTCCCTTCTCTCCCAGGTCCATCTGTCCCATCCCCCACCCTGTCCCCTGCCTCTGTTAGCTCAGACCCTCTGGTTTAGAGCTTCCATTTGGACCACTGTCGCTATGTACTCTCCTCACAGACCTTGAGAGAGGCCCAGAGCAGTAGGATGCCTGGCCCCGGTGTGCACAGCAAGTTGGGGCAGATCTGTTCTGGAAACTAGGTGTCAGCCCAGTGCTTTCCTTGAAACGGCCACCCTCAGAAGGACATCGGAGAGAAGGAGTTCCAGGAAGGCCAAGGAACCGACTGTAAGGGAACCTAATCTCTTCTTCTCTCCCCCTCTTCCTGCCCCCAGATCCCTTTCCCTCCCTGCTGAGGAATCCCAAATACACCTGTCTCTGCATGGCAGGTGGAAGCCTTTAATTGTTCCTAGAGGCGAGGGAAGCATGGAGGGGACAGCCTTCTAGCTGGTGGGGCAGGTCTGGCACTGTCTGGCTCTGGCCTTTTCTAGACACTTCAATTAGTGATGTTAATTATGGCTTTGTGAGCATGGGGTTCTCCAAAGGTAGCCAGTCTCCAGCCTGCCGCTCTCCCTGACGCCCGTCTGACATTGGTCCCCAGTCTGTGAGGCCGTGTTTATGCTCTTGCCTCTGCCCATCTGCAAGATTAAAGGTGCCATGAAAGTGTAAATAAATTATTAGCAGCTTCATGGTCTCCGTCTTTTTTTTTTTTTTTTTTTTT